>NW_024539305.1:0-170316 GCF_016758775.1 Suillus clintonianus
CCTTACCTTTGTGTTATGGCTTGTCTGTTTACATTTGTTTACCATACATCGCCCATATCCCAGAGTCCAGTGCTCCCTGCCTCTTTGGCAACTTACTCTGGACTCTAGGTACTGTATACCTTTACTATACTTGAATACATTGGCAACTTACTCTGGACTCTAGTCCTGATCATCTTTGGTCACTCAGGAGCCTCTAGAAGCGGCCCATTCAGCTCCCATTGCAACAAGGCCATGAGGCCATCAATCAAGGGTCCAAGGGAAGCGTCTAGCTTCTGTCATAGAAGGTCAGGGTTGGCGGGGATCAGGAAGTGTGCATCAAGCATCTTGGTGAATCGTGAAGAGGTGATGATGTGACATAGTGACGAGGTGAAGAGGTGAAAAGTTCAGAAAAAGATAGGGGGGCCATGTTACTGTAACATTTAGTGTCCGGACTGTGATATGGTTTTGCATTGAGAGTGCAAGGGCGAAGTGACCAAATGATCCCACAGGCACTGGACGTTGAACACCCTCAAATTTATGTCACTGGGAATTTTCCTGATTTGAATGGACCTACACGAAACTGATGTTCCACCGATTGAACCAGAATTCAATGCATCAAGCATCAAGCTTCGAAGAGGGCAGCAATGATTATGCAAACATATTCTGAATTCCGAAGGCAGTGTCTGGATATATAAGCACTTGGTTTAATAGTTTACAGTAATTACATTTCTACTATCCCATTGTCCATGGCTGCAGACTAGGGGCACAAGTCTTACTTAATATCCTTTGTGGGGTGTCCAAATAGTGTTTGAAAGTCCGGTCTGGTCTGGTCTTTTGCCTTTTTTGGAGGTAACTGGACCAGGACCGGTCTTTTTGTTCCCACGATATCATCAAAAACTGGACTGGACCTGTAAAGACCAATATTTTCCACCTCGACCTCACATAATACGTACCTAAATAGGTTGCCATACGACCCTGGGAAGGGCAAACCAATTAGGTAGCATTTCATCAATTCCTTACACTGCCAGTAAATAGCCAAATAATGGTGAATATCTTTAACGTGGTAACATAAGCTTTCGGCACTGTCCGCTACGGTGCGTCCGCTCATTACCGCACTCTTGCGCTCGTCGTTGCCCACGACGAGCACGACTATTTGAAGACATACTCTCTCTTTCTACACAATGGGCGGAACAAAACGTCGCAAGGGCGTCTCTCGCAAGGTTCATATCACAGGATTCTCATACAATGGACAATATCGCAATGACGTTCTTGGACAACGGGCAGTAGTGCGTGAGCGGTCTGCAGCTCAACAGCGTTATCGCATTAATACAACAGGTAAAGTTTCTTTTCTATCTACTTCAATATTCTGCTCACTAGTTTACTAGGCCTCAGTGCTGATTCTCTTTCTGCACTCAGAGACGTTCGTTCGGAAATCCCAAGCTCTCCCACCTACGCTGATGATGAAGGACCACTCGGGGAATGGGAGCCAATCCCCGAGTCCTGGAATGATGATGAAACGATCGTGCACGCCATCCGAGACTATGTTGACAATCCGTGAGTTCTAACTTTCGTAGCACACTCCTGCTGATGAAAATATAGCTGGAATTATCGTACACATAAGGACTCCCGTACATGGCGCAGACGTATAGAAGACCTACATGCCAATTGGGCCCCACTTCTTCCCCAACTCGTTGATCTGTTTCTCCTTTGGAAAGCTTCAAACTCAACTGACAGCACATCAATGTCTCCGCATTCACCATCTGAATATGACTTTTCATTCCGGTAGTGGACATATTCACACTCGACACCGAAGTCTTGATCTCACGCGATGCAGACTGCCTGTCTCCCAGTGCAGCACTTGTTCGTGCCGGATACCTGGGTCACGTGCCACATGCACCGTCCCTTGCATTTTCACTGCATACGTTAGAATACTTCCGACTGCTTCGTGCCCGCAAGCCCTCTTTTAGTATTGAGGCATTTGCAAAAGTGCTGTGTGATTCATACCGGGTGTGTATATATCCCATCATTCTTACACTGATGCTGATGTATTACTAGATACCTTATCGGCGACGCTATCGCACATCCTTGTCGGGGGCGTTCGATACCTACCTAGCCATTCTCCGTGGTGTCGACAAGAAGATCAATGAAATTCTCGGACGTGACACTCCCAACTGGCGCATTCTCAATGCCTGCCCCCCTTGCACTTATGAATTGGAGGAAGAACCTACTCTCACCTTTGGACGGATGTATGTCCTTGACGGTGGGAACTCGGCCAAACGGATGGCAGAAGGTGCACGTAATCGTGGTGACATGCGGGAGTATACTGAGAGTGATTACTTACTTCCCCGCACATATGTTGACAAGTTTGCCAATGAGGTGCAATCGCGAAATTCAGACGCCCTGGACTCGCTGGAAGCTAACGATGATGATGAAGATACTGAAGCAGACCCGACAAGACGCAACATCGCATCAGACTGCAGCAAGAACTGGAAGGCTGCTGCGAGCGATGAAAAGAAGCGGATGTGGAGTATTTTCGACGAAACAGGTATCTTTGTCTCCGCCTGTCGCCATGGCCTTCTTTTGTGGGTAGCAGATATGGTTCGTAGCGGAGAACTGTGAGTTTTGCTATGATCCATCATCCATGTGTTCTGACATATACATAGGGCCAAGTACCCCCTCGCAATTATATCTAAAGTTCTCGAACTCCTCGGCGAGCGCTCTCTCGCCGCCTACGACATTGGCTGTGGGTTTGCTTCAACAATCCGCTCCAGCAGCCTCGGGAAGGCATTCGAGCAGCAAGGCTGCCGTATCTGTGTCGATGCGTTCCACGGATATGCGCATAACTATGCTTGCCAAACCAAGAATCATCCAAATGGCATTCAAGGCGCAGGCATCGAGGACTTTGGAGCCATTGAGCGCTTCTTCAGTGCATCAAATGCACTCGCTCCTGTCATCCGCTATGCGACTGCCTACCGTCGTTCCGTCTTCCTCGACCTTTTCTATAAGCAGTGGGATGACGATAAATATCTTAACCTCGCCACGATGATCTATCACAACTACAAGCAATCTATCAACATTATAGCGTCGGAATCTCTTGCCCTCGACACTGCCAAAGTGTCGCTTGGAATCCAGGACGGTGATCTGGAGGCTTGGCGTCAAGAAGAGATAGAGTATATTGCTTGTCTTGGCAAGGAGACTGAGTGGGACATTCACGCTATGACATATGTCGAGCTTCTTCAGAAGTTGAGGGACGCGCAGTAAGTCTTGTATATTTGTTTTTTGTTATCTATGTTAATCTATTATTTCAGGACCTGCGCCAGCGATACTTCCTTGCAGTTTATATCTATGGTGCCGTCTGATTATCAATTCTTGCCCCCCTCACAGGACGTATCCTATTCCGCCAATGTATCAGCTACGAGAAAGCTTGAAACTCATCGTACCGTGTGTTTGTCCTACTGATCATAGAATTTAACTTAGCCCAGTTCGTTATTGACTCTGAGTCAAGCTCATATGGGCAATCATCGGCTTCAGTTGGTACTATCTTACCAGTCACACCTAAGGCCCTTCGTACATGGAGAACAACGACTCCTGGATCGGCATCGCAGATTGTCAGCACCTCACCTCGTGTCCACCAATTCATTCGAGATCTTAATGGAATCCAAGGTGCACATTATCACGCCCCTCCTCTTGATGATACTCCGCTCCCTTCTTTTGGCGATGTCGCTGATGGCTATCTGCAATCTCATGGTTACACTGCTCGTGCAATTCTTTGTATCGCACATGCAGTGGAAGTCTCTCAGTCTGGGGAGGATTTTGTTCACGATATCTCTGGAAGGGGCCTTGCTATCACTGAAGCTCAATGGCTGTGGTTACTCATAACTGGTGACAACACCTTCTGATTCATGTATCTCTACTTATCGCTCTATGTCATTGTTTGAAGTCACGTGGCTATACATGTTAACCGATGCTAAAGCGAAATTCTTAGCATTTCTTCGCCTTAACCGATGTCTACTCGTTGTGTTCCGCACCATGAAAGCAAAAACCTGGCTTGGCCGCTATCATACGAAATTACAGAAACTCACTACTCAAAAGCCTCGGAAGCCATGGCGCCACCGCAGCAAAGGTCGCTACAAGCACACGGCCAGCGAAAAGGCCGCTTTGAAGGAAAAACGTCTAGCCCATCGCATTACATATGCTGATGCTCTCAAGGATGCCCGTGAGGTCGTGCAGGAGCAGGCAAAGCTACTGCATGAGAAATTTGGCGGTCATAGCATTCAGTATTATCATGAAGAGCTCATGCAGCGTGCTCGCATGGCTGCTTCATCACGTAGTCCTTCAAGATGGAACGCATTTGTTCGGCGTGAGGTGAAGCGGATGAATCAGGGTACGTGTGTCCTCACTTGTTGTTTTTTGTCGTGCTCAGTGTCTTGTACCTTTAGAACGTCCTCCAGGTTCCCCTTTCCTCAAAGCTTCTCATTGCGTGAAAGGACTTGCGGCGCGTTGGAACGGCATGTCAAAAGACGAACAAGAGAAAGAGACCGCGGATGCCATGAAAGATCTCGAAGACCATCGCGAATCTAAGCAGCTTGCCCTACACAACGTGCCTCTGAACGCTTTTCAAGACGTTCGGAAAAGTCTCGAGTTACTTGACCGTGAAGTAAGTATGACATTTGTCTTGAAAAATGTAACAACCAGTGGCTAACACCAAACAACAGATTCATGCTTTGAATGCACGTACAGGCCTCGAGGTCGTGCTACTCACTTCACGTTCAAATATTGACCACTTCAACCAGCCACATATCTTTGTCACCGAGCGCGCTGCTGACTTCTTTGATGCATGCTTGGGCTCTTCCATTGCGGATGTCGCAGTACGTTTCGAGGCATTCTGCATAGCTGGGGTACAAGGTAAGCGCCTAATCATATTCTTGTTGTATCACACTTAGTTCCGCACTGGCAGGTCTCGCCAAGTCTCACCTCCAAGAAGTCCTTGATCTCAAGAAATCTACCAGCGAGAATATTTTACGGAAGCTTCGTACGTCTCTTTAACACTTTTATTTGATTTTAATCTGACTTGGCATATAGAGGCAGCAGCAGCCCCCACCAAGGTGTCGCGCATGTATTACCAAAATTTCGACACCTACATTACCGCTAAATTCGGGATCATCATCGAGAACTGGCCACTGCAGAAGTTCTGCTGCCTGGGGGACATCAGCTCACGCTCCGAACTCGCCGTTTTGAGCCTTGCATGGGAGTCGAATGCCACTCGCTTCCGCAAGCTGACAGACAGCGAGTTTAACGAGTGGAGTAACCAGCGCTTCCAGGACGCAATGGATCAGGCGAGAGTAGAAAGAGATGATGGGATGGAAGTAGATGGTGAAGGACAGGAGAACATCATAGAAGGATCCGACAACGAGCCTCCGCTCGACTCCACCTCCCTTCCTCGCCAGCAAACATCAGCTCCGAGTCACAGCGTGAATGTCGTTACAATGGCGAACGGAACTAGTGTCAACATATCAAAGAGGACTCGCAAGCCGCGCTGCGATAAAGGTCAGAAGCGTGGTCCTCGAACGAAAAAGTGCTCAGGTCAATCAGAGGCTGATCCTAGTATTGTGTCTGTAGCCTTGTGATAATTAATACTATGTTTTTACATCTACATCTTGCAATTTATGACCGTATGTTAATTCCTTAAGAATAGTAAAAAAAAAACATGAATTTTGACTCAATTGTGAGATAATAGTCGTGCTCGTCGTGGGCAACGACGAGCGCAAGAGTGCGGTAATGAGCGGACGCACAATTGCCTAAAGAAGAAGGTTAGTTCTCGTGGCTGGTACCTTAGCGGACAGTGCCGAAAGCTTATGTTACCACGTTAAAGATATTCACCATTATTTGGCTATTTACTGGCAGTGTAAGGAATTGATGAAATGCTACCTAATTGGTTTGCCCTTCCCAGGGTCGTATGGCAACCTATTTAGGTACGTATTATGTGAGGTCGAGGTGATATTTTCGGTCTTTTGCGGTCCTACAACCGGATTTGGACCGGTTGCCACCTGGACCGTCATGTAGCAGTGTAGCACTCCTTCCCACAATTCTAACGGTGGTTCATTTGTATTAAACGGTTAATATCTGAGCAAGATATGAGCATTATAAAAAAGGGTTCCCAAACTCCGCCCTGCATGTGAGTCAAATATGAAATGTCATTACCATTAGCCAGCTGAATTAAATTTATGGATTTGAGCAGCCAGCTCATTGGTCGCCTCATCTGCCTGCACTGGACGGGTATTGAAGTGTGCTGAAGTTGGACCTTGTGACTCCTTGGCCTGGGTCTCAGAGTGTGTCAATAAATATACTGAAGTGCTGGTTAAGGCAACCATTGGAATTGTAACTTCGGGCCGCTGGGCCTTGTTGTGCGCAATCTTCTTGAAATGGTCTCAAAATTTCACACCAACTGACTTTGGCCCATTGAAATAGTGCCCCTTCATCAGATATGGTAAGATATCAGTGAAGTATGGCTTTTTTGGCTGTGGAATGGGGCCGTTCTTCTCCTGGAGAGTGTGCGCAGCATTGAGCAAATCAACACATGTAACCCAGAACATAGCAACCTGCACTGAAATGCTGTTCATAATGGTAAATGTGGTTGACCGAAGCCTTCGCAGTGTTGACATGATCAGGGCCAAGACGATAATATGATGTCACTTGAGCACAAGTGTTGTCTTTTAATTACTCCAACTCTTGAGTGTACCAGCGTGGCAAGAGCTGTCACATATGAGTCATCAGTCTTGAGGCGATCACCACAGGTGCAAGCTGCTGATGAGAGGGCATCCCGTATAAACAGGCTCTTCTCAGTGAGCTCCAGATAGCCATTGACAAATGATATGTGAAGTTTTGCCTCCTCAATATCTTGGTCCGTCAGGTTCAACTTACCAGTGTCCGTCAATATGAGTCTGGGCCTTCAAGAGTGATCAGCATGACCATCTGAGTCGCCCTCCTTGGTGTCACTGTGGTGCACAATGGCATCAAAAGTCTCACTCCCTTCAAGTTGCATGAATGGCAGGACGACCGGTGGATGGGGAATCTGTTCCTGCAGCACTAGCTTCACAACTGTTCCAATAGCAGCAACCACATAGGTGAGTTGTTGGTGTTGGTGTAACAAATATGAAATGAACAACGACATGAAATATGAGGGGGTTGTTGAGAACCCCATCAAGTATGGTGATGTTCCCGCCCTGAAAAAAAAGATTGAAATTTGGTATTTGGAAACAAAACAAAAATGTACTGCATTGACCGTAAACCTATGCATGAAGGCCAATGGGTTATAGTGGGGGGTAAAAATTATATCACAAGGCGAGACAACTCCATACCATGACCAACCATGCAACCATCACCTTCTGCTGTTCACAACTTGTTGTTCTGATTGTAACTACGAGAAAAAATCTGTATTCAACTCTGTAACTTATCTGTAGAAACATACTGTTCATACCCGCATGGATGTCGCCTCTGAATTCGCAAGAGAAAAAAAGCACAGCCCTCTCACCATCAGTACTGGCCATTGCAGATGCCGTCAAAAAGAATTCAGCGCAACTCCACTAGTAGTAATCACTGGCTGCATAGCAAAAAGCTCAAGCGACAAAGGGCGCTGCATGCTTGGCTGTGTAAGAACAGGGGCAGCAATTGTGGGTTGCATGATAGCGAGGGCAGCCATTGTAGTAGTTGGCTCAGGTGGCCGAGATACTCAGGGATCAGGTATGGAATATGGTGTGAAGGAAGGTTGAGGGCGTCGCTACATACAGATCGCTGCCATACTGGATGACTTGGTATTGAAATACACAGGCCCACTCTTCCAGCGCCTCGCCACCATCCAGATCATCAGTGCTGGCACTTCACATAGACTCTGTGCCAAACAGAGAGCCAACTGGAAGTGGCGTGGCTAGAGGATACACTCCACCATGCTGCCTCCATCTTCAGCATAGACTCCATGCTCCCATTGGAGTTCACCATGCTTCCCCTTCCCTCTTCCTATGGCTACCTTCAAGTCTACAAGATACATACCCATGCTCAACGGTGTACGCAGAGATCAAGACTCGTGTTTCACAGTCTAATAGGCCTTGTCAACCTATTCGATGGGCGTCCTCTCGTTCGATACAAAACCACCAACTGTTCAGATCCTCTACGCCCACATATGTGACATCTGGGATGCGCTACAACCGGAGGTGCTCGGCAGATGCGTCGGTCTTGTCCTTGACCCCCAAATCTCAGCACTTGTAATTATATACACATATCTCAACCACATATGTGTTCCGCTTTGAGTCAAGATAGGAACATTGAAGGGGTTATTTTATTCTAATACAATAAAATTTCACACCTTTCATATTGCCCTTCCTTCCAATCTGTGCGTGAGTTATTCACATCAAGAGCGTCTGAAACCATAAAGCAATGAGTGAAGCAAAGGCTTCAAGCCGCCCTCGACTTTATCATACTGACTCAATGGGATCATGTGGTACCGCCCGAAGCAAGGCAGGTTCCACGGAGAGCTCAACCTTGAAGACGTGAAGAAGGAATTCAAAACCAGACACCATGCAAAATTTGTGTACGACGATGTCTCAAACCAATGGGACATCTGCTCCCTATTCGACAAGGACCGAGATCCACATCAGGACAGCACACAATTTGAGCGACAGTTGCAGGAAATTCCTGCAATGCCAGCTCCCCTGCTCACACCTCCCACCCTCCCAGAGGTGGGAAGATCTGTCATGCACCAAAACGCAATTGGGCAGGATGTGCTGTTTTCGACATCACTGGAAGATGTTTTAAACAACCACTGTGGACTGCTCAGCATGGAGGACGAAATATGGTCTGCAAGCGACTTCATTCAGGTCGAGGAATCTCAACTCGTTGACATGCACACTGTGCTCAAGTTCGAAGTCAACCTCCCCTTGCAACACTGCAATGAATTTGCTGTCTGGTACTTCATGTCATCCCTCATCCTTGAACTTCGACCCCGTCCATCTTAAGGGATCTACATCCCAACCACACACGGCAACTTTTCACTCACAACATATATTTCCAGGTTCAACAGGTCAAAGACAAGAGCCTACCTGGCTACTTGTTCCTCCCTGTCATCAAGAAATACACTTGCACTCGGAACTTGTTCCTCGCACATGCAACTTCCATGGTTCAGTGCATCAGGGAACAGTGGGGACTGTCCTTGGAGGATGTCATCCTTTGCCTGTTTGAGCAAGGTATACCCTTCAAAGTCCTTTTCCACGCTGAATGCCCTGCCATCTGTATGGTTGGATGGCCAACAGATTGGAATACGCGGACTATGAACTTCACCACACTCGTCTATTGAGGTTGCCACATGTGAGAGTTGCTGTTGCCCAAGCAGGAGGAATGTTATGGCGCCTGTGCAAACAAGAGCTGGCCAACGACATACCCAACAGGCCATCTGCTGATGTTGTCTATTTCGCAGATATGTTTGCCAATTCCTCGCATACCCTTATATACAACACTCTAAGCGAGCACCAGATCGACATATTATGTGGGATATATCATGTTGATACAAGTACACCCTTTTTCCTACTCTAATAACCACCTGATAACTTTATCTACAGATAGAGGTGCCCAGACTACTACGGTGGTGTGGTGGCCCAATCCTCAGCTGTGGGAAACATCTGAGCTGCACTGCTTGCCACCCCGAAGTGGAGGTCCAATCTCAAGTATTACAAACACCAGAGTAAGAAAATTTGCCGCCATATGGACAAAGAATGTCGACTGTTGGAGTGAACCCTAGTAAGTACACTACTTATATCAAACGCTTAGTTCTGACACATCATAGATACCACTGAGCTGGTCTCATAAACAAGTTTACGTACAAACCATTGGTACATTACACTGATTACATCTCATTTCTATATCTCATTCATTATGTTTCATTTCTCATTCATGATATCCATATGGCATATACACACCACAGAAACAGTAACAGATTGGACTTACATGGAACCCTATAAACCCTCTAGCCTCCAAACGAATGAGAAAAGCTTATGATGAAACAATGTCCAATATAGTGTCTAAGTCTATGACCTCGAAGGACTCATTCAAAAGCAAAAAAAACGGATTGGACTTTTGCTTCTTGTATAGCACTTATATTACCTGGTCATATATTGAACTGACTATCATGACTTGGCGGGCTGCCATACCAGTCAGTGGGCCTCGCCTGCCTGGCCAAAGAGGACCTCTTCCTGTTTATTGGATCACTCACTCCATGAAGGGACTTCAGTTCCGTCACCTCCTAGTGGTTTGATGGACTTTTGGATGAGTGCAACTTGTGTTATCATTACTCCTTCCTACTGTATATAGTGTGACAAATATTCAATGAGATCAAGCGAGAGCAATAATATAGATGCTGTGTTAGTTATATGATTATTCACCTCTACAGTATGCTTTTCTATCCATTTCATGGTCTTTATACGTACATATTCATTACCTATATTTCCCTGACCATTCACCCACTTTCCTGACCTCCCTAGGACTTGTCTAGGTCGAGTTATCCCTTACCTTTGTGTTGTGGCTTGTCTGTTTACATTTATTTGCCATACATCGCCCATATCCCAGAGTCCAGTGCTCCCTGCCTCTTTGGCAACTTACTCTGGACTCTAGGTACTGTATACCTTTTACTATACTTGAATACATTGGCAACTTACTCTGGACTCTAGTCCTGATCATCTTTGGTCACTCAGGAGCCTCTAGACACTTATGTCTTTGACAATTGACTCAACGATCATCTTACAGTTCCCTAACACATCCCTCTCTTTCTCCCTAAGCACAGACAACTCAGACACATTCAGGTATGCCCGTGGCAATGTGTGTAGCTATTTTCTTGATTTTCTTTTTGTGGTCTGTTTTGAGTAATAGGATGGCTACTGCGCGTATGATGTCTATGCACATTATTGACAGGGAGGGGGTCTGGATGGTGAAGTCTAGTAACACTGTGATTGTGTCGCCATATTGTCCACGAGGTGCGAAAATCTACACAACATCCACAGTTGCAAACACACACTGTTACATATTTAATCTCACTCATAGAGCGCAACTCTGTTACATTAGAGATGCCCTCCATGCCAAAGAAATGTTGTGCAACTAGCAGCCTGCCTGTTCTCAGACGCAAAAATGTCACAAGTGTGATGAGCAAGAGGATGTACATTCGTCTACGGTATGTCAAGATAGTCCGTACTTGCACATCCATTGACATTGAACTAATACTTCATATGACTGTGCTCCAAAGTATGTCACCGATGATGCTCGTGACAATGTGTATTCCTTCATGGTACGCAGATGACAAGCTTTTACATGGATCAGCTCACATTTTATGTAGGATAAGGATGAATAATATGTCCGTCACTGGGTGCACCAATGTGGCACACCATCTGCTATTAGCACAGGAGAGGATGAGTGCAGGCTCCCAATAAAGCACTTACAAGAGCAACTCCTGCACATGTACAAAGATATTGAGCGTCTGGAGGCAGATGCAAAGTGCAAGGATTCTTATATTCAGGACTGTGAGGAATTAGTGGATCAGGTGCGATTGGAGAAGCACCTCGTCATAGAGGAAATCAAAAGGGGAGCTGAGATGTTGGAGAATGGAGAGTTGGGCTTTTTCTCATAGCGACCAAATTATGTATACGACTTCTCAATATCTATCATTTGTTCTATTGACGACATAAAAATCATGGTACACAACACGTGGTGTGGATGTGTCCGAAATATATACGCATACAAACAAATATGCGACACATGTTATGGACCCATTGTAAATATCTACAAGTATCATATATACAATACATGGCACTTTGATAAACCCCCAACAATATCTGCCTTCATCTCCAATCTGGATGGGATACTCCATTTGTCAAGAAAGCGGAGGTTGCCCTCTCCAAACTCTCCTTGCAAGCCGGAGCTTCTGTTCACCGTTGTTGCCGGAGTCAATTCATGCATGGTAGGGCACTTTGTACAAAAATACAATGACAACTTCACTATTTGCCAGTCTGGGATGCAGCAAGAGGTATGCTTTCATATCAATGCAATACTCTAACTTATTCAATGTTCACATCAAAGTCTCCAGGTGTTGCTTGGATCGTCGCCCTGTCGATCGCACTCTGCAACATTCCACTTTGGCTCCACAATATATTAACCCTCTGGAGGAGCCCAACAAGTCCATTGAAATTGGCAACTACATTATGGTCAACATTGGAGACTTGATAGGTAAAAGTGGGCCGCAGGAGAGTTTGTTTGGTTCCATGACAACAACGACCTGCTTAGCAGTGACGAGTGATGAACACGATAGCAAAGGTTACGACATCAAACCTGGAGACATTGTTACCATTGTCGTGGACCCTAGTCTTGCACAAAGGGGGTTGTGAGCAAATAAGACTTCATCAATGCTCGACTAACTCTAGAGTCTGAACATGACCACCAACTCGTAAGTTTTTTCCTACAGTTCAGGGATCATGCAATTTTCTATAGGTCAAAGTTCCCATTCAATTTGTCATGAAGACGCGCAATGCCGACCTTAATTCATCAACAAGTAAGTATTCATCATTGGAGGGGAAAAGAAGGGTTTCTGTGCAACACTTTACAGTCTCGCCACTGATGATTGTGTTGTTGTTGTGCATGGTCAACCTTACATGATCGCCAAACATCACAATGTTGCCACGACACAAGTTATTCCCCTTCATCATTTTTGCGTCTTACAATTATGGGTGCTGATTAAATGGTTCAATGCCCAAATGGCACTATTTTTGCCTCCCCCTGAGAGAATCACACCTGCTGATGCTGGCCCCTGGGCTTCTTGGTCACTGGAGGTACTTGCTGCATTTGCCATGCAAACTTACAATGCCAGTCCTTGATATTCACCTTTGTGGGACTGATATTTGAGTCTATTAAGCATATTCATTGGTGCTTGACAAGGAAGTGGAGCCTCTTCAACTCCAGTTTCAGTTTCAGTTTCAGCAAATGATGCAAGCAAACAAGGGCCCAGCATCAGATGGAGTTGAGTGAGTTCTCGTCATCTTATCATTGTCATGCTGTCGTTGTTGCTGTCTCATTATGGTTGTCTCATTCTTGTTCTTGTTGTTGTCTCATTGTCATTGTCTTATTGTCATCATCCATTGCTGCTCCAAGTCATCATCTTTCATATTTGCTGTTGTTGATTCTATTGGACATATGTGTTTTTGGTTTTGTTGCTACCTTCAATGTATATACATTTGTTTTACAAGTGCTTTGGTAGTATTACATGTTCAAAAAAGCATTGATCATCTTTCCCTATGGTGTGCATCTGAGTGAGAACTGTTAAAGAGCTCATCCATCAACTTTATGTGAGCAGCTTGACCCAGAGTGCCGTCATATGCCCTGTCACCAACTACTTCTTCACCATCTGGACCCTCAATCTCTTGATCAATGAAATCTTCCCCCTCCGTACGAGCCTACTTAAGACAACTCTCGTATGTTCTGTCCTGCTTGTGATGCTCAATTTTGCAGCAAATAATCATGTTGTGCAAGATGATGCAGCACTTGATCCACTGCACAGAAAACTCAAGGTCTTTCTCAGCCTGAATTCTGAACTATAGCTCTCAAAAGAACAGCAAACATGTGTTCAACACTACACTAATCTACATAAATGAAAATCAATTGAAAAAACATCATACCTCAGAAAGGTGATAATTGAACGTCTTCTGGCCCCTTGTTAGCCGTCCATTGTGAGGCTTCTTGAAAGGGGCAATACACCATGGTTCCAATAGATAAGCACTGTCTGCCCAAACCCAATGACCATCAGGCAGAAGATCAGTGTGCTTGTTGTAGAGGCGAGTGGAGTGAAAAGAAAATGCACCATGGACACTCCTGGGATGACCAAGAGAGTAATCAACAATCAGGAGGTTATGGGGCAAGATGACTGCCTAGAATTAAATTGATTTTTGCACATGAAGATGAACAAAAATATTATCTGGCAGCCAAGTGAATAATTGGACTTCCTATCATACAATGTCTCACTATGATAATCAGGTTTTGTGAACAGATTCTTAGTCAAACCATCAATGGCTAGAAAGCCGCCTTTCCACTCTGGACAAGTACATGACTCGGCAAATTTGTGAGGCAGGTCAGCATCCTCAGAATCACCTGCTGGGAAGCAGATAAACTGATCATGAGCATCAAGCACCACAATCATCACATACTTAGTGTAATTAACTACAGACCTGACACTCGCCTGCCCATTGAGCAACATCCTCAAGTGAAATCAAGGAAAGGCATCACATCAGCCTTTTCCCAAAGAGACAAAGAACTGGGCACAAACTTACAGCGAACTTGTTCACACAGATCTCTGGGGACCAGCCCAAACTATGATGGAGGATGCTTGTATTACATCAGTTTTACTGATGATTACAGCCATGAAACAAAGATGAGCTCCTTAAAGCACAAGCATTCAAACACTATGAGACAAATCTCTCACGTCAGCATCCTGGGGTCCAGTTGAAGAAGGCCCATTCAGATTGAGGACGGGAGTACCTCAGTGCAGTATTTGATAAGTACTTGAAGAATGAAGGGTGGTCCTCTTGGGTTTGTTTGATCTTTTGTTCCTTAATTATCTTGCTATTTTGTGAATCTGGCTTGGGTGTGGTGCTGCAAGAGCGAGAATGAAGGGTGGGTGATGTTGCATGATCAAATGGACAAGTGTCCTGTGGAACCGACAATGCCAAAGAGTGTGTCTGGGAGGAGCGCTGTATGTGATTCAAGGACTGGCTTGGTTGAGATGGAGAACAATAAGAAGACTGTACATGGGAGGAAGAAGCACACACAGATGGTTGAGATTTGTGTTGATGAGCTAATGGAGAGAATGTGTGTGGAGATCTTGTGTGATAAAGTGGAGATCTTGTATGGCGAGGGGGAGATCTTGTACAGCAAGGTGAAGATCTTTGCAGTGACAAGAAGACCTTGAATGAGTGGAGGATATATGTGAGTGACATGGGGGTAAGTACCAATGGTGCACTTGAGCAGGAGAAATACATCAAGGTGAGGGTTATTGAGGTGAATTTGAGCGGTGGAGACGTTCAGCATGTCTCACTCTCAAGAGGGATGCCTGTGAAGGAGCCTTTCACTGTCCATTATTTGCCTGATGATGCTCCAAGGACATCAACAACACTCTGAAAAAAATGTGACTAGGTGTACAATGCGAAAACTCCATACACATTCCTATAACTTCTGTCGTTACCAATACCCTGATTAAGATCTTCCTGCATTCCACCATTGGGGCCGTTGTCAGGATCATCTGCTTTGTCCTTTTGCTGACATGGAAGTTCATTCTGGTAGCTATGATGGGCATGAATGAAGAATAATTAGGGTTAAAAAGTAAAACACTTACATTTCATCATCTTTGTGTTCCCTGAGATTATCACATTGACCCTGATTATTGTTTTGTGCTCCAAATCAGAATCCTTATCATGTTCCAAGTCAGAACCTCTATAATGCTTGATAACCCAATCTCTAATGTCATCTTGGTTTGCTGCTTGCCGTCCCCTTCACACGGGTAGTACCACTGGAATATGGTGCTTTGCAAATACTGGATGTGGGCAGCTTAAACTCAAACCTCTCCAAAGGCTGAGTGGTGTGAAGAGACTCAGAAGTGTGAGAGGGCTGAGATTCTGCCCTGCCAGTGACTTGATTTTTGGCTGTAATGGAACACTGCTTCAGATAGCCACTAGCTTGCAGCAGTTATAAAAATGAGCCATTATATTTTTTTTTGTTCTCTGAAGCTGTGACAGGGCCATAGGATTTTCTTCTACATCTAAGTCACCCATTTCAACTGTGGGCTCCCTGTGTCCTTTCCTTGCTGGGGCTTCTGATGTTTCTCCATTTTTTTTTAGTTGCACAATATGACAACCAACACCTCATATGCTTCTCTCTCTAGTGCTTTATTAGTAGTCATGTATTACATAATCAGCTGCATCAACAACACAAGTCAGGAGCAAACAGAGAGAATGGCCAAGGAGAAGATATTCATTAAGACAATATACTGACACTAGAATTATGGGACAGAATTGGTGAAGATCTATATCAAATAGAAAAACATGATGGTCGGGCCAAGAAGAGGCTGCTGGGATGGTTTGGAAGCAGTAGTTTGTGAGGACAGATGCAGCAATGTGCGCAAGTGCCACATCATAGTAGCAAGGGCTTCAAATGTGACTAGAATATAACAGGCATAACAATCAAGACAAAGGAGGTTGTAGGCTGGGTGTGAGGGGGTCTAGGCAGACAACAAAAATTGTCAAAGAGAGTTCTTAGATTCCAGGTTGAACATCACAGTAGAAGTCTTGAAGGCCCTCCTTTGGAAATTTGGAGGATTATGACATCTGAACCCTACTTCGGGAATAGAAGGATGATCTAGCCATCGGACTTTGCTGAGGGATTTGTGGGTGTGACTTCACAAAATTCTTGCTCAGATTCTTAATGTCCCGGTTGATGTTGGTATTCAGGAAAGTCATGCTCATCATGCACTGGAGAACACAGGTCAATATATATATGGCATAGTACCCTGTATAATAAAATTAAAAGCAAGCACGGTAAATTTTGGAAACAAACTTACAGTACCAGGCAAATAAGTCTGGTCGTATTTATTACTAAAATTGTGGTGGAGTTAAAGTCAATGAAGTAGCCAGTGCCTTGATGGATACTAAAATTAAGGTCCACATGTAGGACTTGTTTCTCAATCATTGCATGGTGAGTTAAAACACATGATCATTAGCGAGTTTATGTTCTGTACGGTTGATATGACTCACCAATTACAAAGGGACAAAAAGCCAAAATTACCTCTGTTCTAGAGCTGAATTGAGAAAGTGGTTGCCCACAAGGGCTCAAGAGAAGATGCTGGTAAAACCTATTGCAGAATGTGGTATCATCTTGTTTATCCTGCCTATATTCTTTGCAAATATGCACAGTGCAATAAGGCTGCCCCTCGTAATAAACATCTCAGTGTCAATGAACACAACAACATTAGGAATACCCTTGACCATCCTCAGGACAGTTGGTTTATAATTATCTTTAATTCCTCCACCCAACAATCTTTCAGAGTGTATCAACATTGGACTGTGGAAGACTAGAAGAAGGTTATTTGGTCAGATGAAACAAAAATCAATAGAATGGGGTCAGATGGTCAGGAATATGTGTGGAAAAAGGTAGGAGAACCCCTAGGAGAAAGAGAAGTCAAGGGTACACTGAGGTGTGAAGGAGGAAGTATGGTGGTATGGGGCTGCATGGGCTGGAATGGTGTTGGGATTCTCTGTGAAGTGAAGGGAAGAATGAATGCAGAGCAATACATGTCCATCCTAGAGGAATGTCTACTCAAAAGCATTCGGGAGTCAGGAATTGATGAAGAGGACATTATCTTTCAACAAGATAATGGCCTCAAGCATATCTCAAAGCTGGCCACAAAATGGTTTGAAGACCATGACATCAATGTTTTATTATGGCCAGCATAGTCTCCAGACCTAATCTCATTGAACACTTCTAGGAATTACTCAAGAGACTACTTGCTGCCTATTAAGATCCTCCAAAGGGGCTATTTGAACTATGTGAGAGAGTTGCAGTAGAATGGGCAAAAATTGCCAAAGAGGGGTGTAGAAATTGATAGAAAGTATGCCTAGAAGGATTGCAGCAATTATTAAAGCCAAGGGGGGCAACACAAAGTACTAGAATCATACAATAAGATTGGTTCAACATAAAGTCAAAAACATGTCCAAATGAGTCATAAAAATAGAATTGCCATATCTTGCCCATATAAGGGTTTCTTTCCCCATGATTTATAGCTCAGATTCGAGCCATGTTGTAGGGCTTCCAGACATATCCCTTCACCAATATGTTATATTTAGGTGCTGGCTTGCTATGATCCAATTACTCACAATTGCACAGACATTCAGACACTTTTTTGAGCCACTGTACTAACATAAATCTACTACTAGCTGTCATATCATATATGTATAAATCTAATGTATGTGCGAACTTGACCACACACTCAGGCTGCACCACCTAGAGGACTTGAACCTACAAATATATGTATTTTATGACCCCACTCCCCGCATCATTGAAATTGACGGACAACAAGCGCACGAGTTCAAATGTTGTGCGAAAGCGTGCAAGGCAAGCATCCACCGGTTCTTGGACAAAAAGGATGCACACTCCACTGGTAATATGCGCAAACACATGAAGTCTTGTTGGGGCGAAGATATATTGAGTGCGGCTGATGAGGCCAAGAACACCAACAAAGTCCATACAAAGATAGTCGGAAGTCTTTTGAAGAATGGAACAATCACTGCATCATTTGAACGAAAAGGAAAAGATAAACTGACTTACTTGCACTGCCAGCACACATGGGCAGAAACCAAGTAAGATCTTCGTGTTATCATTGTTGTTGGGGCTTACTTTCTCCAGGGTGGAAATCATGCGGTGGGTATCGGAAAACCTATGTCCGTTCAAGATTGTTAAGGACCGGTCACACAGCACTATGCAGAAGAAAATAACCGTTTGAAGTTAAAGGTGAGTAGTATAATTTATCTCAAATAAGGACAGCGCTAACAAGTTGTATACTAGGGCTTAAATGATGCGTGCAAAGTCTCGCACGTCCTCACACGTTTGGACGATTACAAGGCCCTGATCATGGCCTTGTCGGAGCACGATGTTCCTCGCTTGCAGTATATCCTTACTGTTGCCCTGAAGCGAGGAGCAAGCATCCGACAGATCATCAACACCCTCGAAGATGCTATTGCCGGCACTTATCATCCACGGGGCTACAGCGGGGATGATCTCGACATCGCAACATTAGCCTATCGGCTCGGGGGACGTCAACTGGTATACGCCTTTAGTCACCGCTTAGGCTTACCGTCATTACGCACCCTGCAAGCACATCGCACCTTTACATCCATCACGCCTACGATAGGCCCAATCGCAGCCTCACAACTTGACACGAATATAAACGCCCTCATCCTCACACCTTTAGGTAGTGTTGTCGTCCCTCGTCGTGGACACTCCCTCATGATGGATGAAATCGCGCTCGAGGAACGTGCCTCCCATCACCGTGCCTCCAATACTGTCATCGGTCTTTGTCACTCCCACTCGCATCTCGTTGATCCAACACTTCACACGTACGACTCAGCACTGCGCATCGCAGAGAAACTTGCAGATGGCACAGTGCACCTTGGCAAAGAGATGTCAGTCATGGCAGTAGGGTGCATTTGGAGATGACGAGATTTTTCCTATCTTCGGTGCGCCCACGTGCAAGTGTGAGGATTCCAATACCATGGTCGCCATTTTCACTTTGACAAGAGATCGTTGGCGAGCAACTGGAGCCGAAGAACACCTTGGACCGATTTTCAGCGTCGCAACTGACGGAGATTCGACACGTAGAGCAGCAGGACATCGCATGTTTCTCAAGTCTGAACTCTCATCGACATCTAGGCTATACGGGACACTGTCTCACATGCCCGGACTCAACCTCGCAACTGGAGATGACGAGATTACGTTGGATTTCGACTATAAGCATATATTCAAGCATAAGTCATTTTTTTAATTGTTGTACACGACACTAACGACAATAATACTAGGCTGGTGCACCTTACTTCGAACTTGCAAAGGGATGAAACTCAACAACGGGCACTCAGTCACCAGTGCCGTGCTTGCACGCTACCTCGCATGGCTCCCTGAACAAGATGAATCGTCCATAACGAAGCTTCTGAACCCAGATGATCCTCAGGACGTACCACGAGCCGTCGAACTGATGCAAGCCATCATCTCCCTTTCCAAACTCAAAGTCGACACTATCTCTGGTGACGTTGGCATGTGTGCTGACATGGCGGCAATCAAAGCTCTAGGCGCCATCTTAGAATCTCTACTCCTCCCTTTTATCGACATCACGCTCTCGCTCCAAGAACAAGTCGCGCACCTCAGCCGCTATGCTCACCTCACCTTCACGTTCTTCCGACTTCATCAGTCATCTTTCATGCCACACGTCCTTTACTACGACTCGCAGACAATGGTCAAGAACGCGTGTTTTTGCATCGCCAAACAGCAAAAGCTTGACGGCTCACAAGGGTTTTGGCTCATACAGTCCGGCGACGATCGTCTTGAGAAGCTGTTCGGCATCACGCGTATGAAGGGGCAGCATAATTCTGCCATGAACTACTCACAAGCACTCGATCGAATTGGCGCTGCCAAAGATATCAACACCGTCTTCAAGAGACACCCAGACCTTGAATCTGGCTCCCGACGGCTCAAACTCACGTGTGTCGAAGGTCTTGACCACATTCGGCGGGACTTATGGGTTGGAGATGTAGTTGCCTCCCACTGTGACCTACCGTCTGCTTGGAAACATGGTCGTGAGATGGCGTTGACTGTTCTCGCTGATGCTCATGTCCCTGCAGTATGCTGCGCATTTGAGATCTTTTTTTCGGAGCCAGGCTGTGACCTGATGCGCCCTTGGGGGGAAACAAATATTTAGGAGTTGCGTTAGAGGTTGAGTTGACGAGTACCGCAGAGCCAGCAGGAGTCCCACTTTCTGATAATTCTATCCCAGCAGCTCCTACCGTCGATGAAGAGCCGGAGTTGGAAGAAGATACCCTCACACTCGAGGAAGCGCTGACGCACGGTGTTCCCTCCGGCAACCCTAACATTACCCCTACCCCATCATCACCCTCCGCTGCTCCAGCTCTTGCATCCGGACCTGGAATCAACGCTGACGACTACCTTCTCGTTAACGGCAAATATATTCACAAGGAAACAATATGCCGACGTGTGCTCAACAAATTCTTCATTGCAAAGTCCCTCAACCGACAGGAGCGGGTCTACAGTACTGGATTTACAAAGGTCAACCGACAACGCAAGCTCCCGGGCAGGTCTATCACCGGTGGTAACACATTTATCATCTGGGATATCTTCCTGACCATTGTCCGTGCTAACCATACCCTTACAATCGCCCTCGTATGTTCCACCCTCATCAAACACCATGGAATCACGCGTCACGACATCCTCATCCCCAACGTATGCACTGCTCACGTCAAACTTACCGGCCAGATCTTGTCCTTGCTCCCTACGCATCAACCTGCCAAACAATGTTCCTGGCTTTGGACGGGCGACTACATCAAAACGAACTCGAGCATTCAAGGTATCAGTCATTCAACCGACAAGGTCGTCGAAATTTCGGTACCTGGACTTCTCATTGAACTTGTCAACCCGGAGACAACATGTGTACGTTTGCGTGATGACATCAACTCCGACTACTTTCACGCATTGAACAACATTGGGAACACGTGGGTGGTTGAAGAATCTGTACTCTCTTTCGCCTGTGATGCGTTATGGAGCAAAGCCTGCGAGAATTCAATCGCGCTCAAGACTATCATTCAAGTCCCTAGTCCCTAGTCCCTCAGATCCCTCGACTTTTCCTTACGCACTCCCAGATGGTGAGCTTCATTTTATATATATTGGATATACTACTAATGTAATTACATAGGTTCAGCAGGTATCATTTGTACCGAGGCAAGTGAATGACTTGCTGCCAGCGAATCTGGCCCATTATCAGAGTGTCCGCTATGCGGGAACAAGACGGACTCGATGCGTGCACACGTTGGTGAGCACATATTGCGAGCATCTCGTGGTGTAACGAGCATCGAAGACAATCTGAAGGAACAGGTGAGTTCGTGCTATGATCATATAGCCTTAGTGTATTGATTTTAATTTTTAGGTCGGTCACCATCAGCCATGTGGATTCTGCGGACGTTCGGGACACGAAGAATGCAAGGTTCAGATCAAAATCGATCGCACGTACAAGACTCTCGCTCGCTATGATTCTGCTTTCTTACACTTGCTATCTCATGTTCTCGTGGATTTCGTAGGTTCCAATTGCATAGTATTACTCAGGAATCAATATACGCATGTTTCTGTCTCATTATATTGCATACGACGCGTAAACGATGCGTGAATATTGAGATGTGTCTCGATGTACCAGTAAGATTTTCAAATGTTACAGAATTACTCGATTTGGGCATGTGACCTCACGTGAGGTCACTGTAACGGTGGTGGTGGTGGGTCACCGAACTAAAATGGTTGGTGTCTGGAACTTACCGATCGCACGCCTCTTGACCTGCTGTGGGAATTACCCCACAACACCCAAAACATCATCCCAATATGGTATACCACATAATTATAATTATTCCCACACCCCCCCCCACCTCACTGCAGCTTCACCACTACACCACAATAGGTCCTCCCTTGTATTTAAGTAGTAGTTTGGTATATACATGTATAATATTATATAATAGACCACTTTTTTGTCTATTTGTGTGCCTGCTCCTCCTCCAGGGCCTTTTCAAAATAGGGTAGGGTACAGAACATTTTCGCACTTTTGCCCCTTTGATAGGGGTGTGTTCTACTATATTCAGAACATTTTCATGAGCATATATGTATATGAGTAGATTCCCATCATTATTTGACCCTCTGAAGTGTCCTACATCAATAGATATAGCACATATGCAATACAACACAGAATATGCCCCCATTTAATTATTTCTAGGTGAACGGACTTGTAAAAATGATGCCCAACATCTATTCAACAATAGGAACAATGTATCAGGAGCCCAGGACCGTAGGATAATCCCCTGTTGCATGGTGTGCCCCCCCTCTCCTGGTGGTTTACCCCCTGTGAAAATTTTCCTTGTAGGACCGGACCTCAATTGAGGTAGGGGGTCTGTTTCTATGTATATCTAAGGTAGTTCTATCATATAGCTGATCCAGGACACACATAGGATCCTGCCACAGGAACACAAACATAGAAAATCGCATTTTTGACACTTTTGATGTTTTTCAGTATCTTACTCTTGCATAAGTAATACAACCTGTTCATATATCATTATTATAGTATATATACTTGCTTTTTGTCACAAGGATCAGCTCAAAATAGGCCAGGAGTTTGAGTTAGTGTGAATGCTTGCTATTTCTACTGATAAGGAGCCCATATGTGACGGTTACCTTGATCGATGAGCATGGGAACCGATCACGACCAGAAACCGAGGCCTGGAACGTCGACCTCACTAGAGAACACATATCATTTTCTTTATTTCAATTCTAATTAATCACAGGCATTCTACACTACGTTCTATATAATCACAGCTCGTATGTACAGTTCCCTAGTTCTTTCCAAATAAACCGGACTGGTATCTGGTGACCTTGTGAGAGAGACTCTGTCAGTTTTCACTGTGCTGTTACATCTAGTCTGTGACTACAACTAACATCACATATTTTTTCACCTTCCCCAAAACCCCTAAACTACTCTTTGAGTTTTAAACTCAAAACCCTTCCTACCTCTTCGTCACTACCGCTGACTGGTCCGGCCCACCACGTCTGCAAACCGTGACGATGATAAAAACCCCATCCACGATGACATATAACCTGCGCTCGCGCTCCCGCGCTAGAGCTAGCTCAGTTTCTACCCCTGCAAGCGAAAAGAACGCCACGGTGAGAGACAACTTCGGAAAATTAATTGTTAACCTACTATCTAGCGTACCTACTCTGGCGGAGGGCCCCAGCGCAACAGCTGAGCTGCCCAACTCTGTTGAGTCCCCATTGACTTCGGCGGGGCGGTCCTCAGAGACCACAAGCCCAAGTCCAGCCGTGTTGAGACCCGTTCGTTCGTATAGCGACGTGGTCCGTGCGAGTAGCCCTGCGAGCAACCAATCGGTTGCCCAGGATAGTACTATTACCCCAGACTATACAGTAGATGTGGGGGTAGATAGTAATAATAATAATAATAATAAATCTGTTGAAGGAATGCCCGAGCGTGATGAGAATCAGTCCACAATCGGAAGGAATGAACGCACCAGCAGTGAGGAGGATGATAGTGATCACCCTTGGATGGAAGTCATCCGCAAAAGAAAGGCTCGGCCCAAGACACCCGAGTTGCTCTCTAGTGAGCAAAGAAAGACCGTTGGAAAGGCAGAAGAACTGCTTACCTTGTCTGAGAAAAAGAGACTCGCTAGGCGAGAAGTTGGTATTAGCGCACAACGAGAGACCGCTATAAGGGACACTGACCGTGGAGAGGGACCCTCTAAGGGCAAGGGAATCGATCCCAGGAACTGGGGGACTGCCATATCCGATGACGAGGACATCGACATAGAAGAACAGCGCGCGGCCCTCGAATCCTTCAAAACGGCCAAGGAATTGGCTAGTCAAACGGAGTCTTTGTCTGAAGAAGAGACTGCAACTCACCAGTTTGTGAAGCGGCCTCTGATGAAGAGTTGGGAACCTGATATCTTCGAGCAGGCTGCCCTACAGCAGAAGGCAATTGATATCGCGGTTGCTAGGGCGGAAAATCGCCTTCGTCGGGAATATGATGAAAGGATCAAACTACTCACCGAGCAAAAGGCGGTCCGAGAACAAATAGTGGCTTCCCGTGTGAAGCCGCAGGATCCAGTTAAGACCTTGGTGGATAGGGTGGTCAGGCCCGCTTCAGATCGCAGGACGCATAGGATGACCCCACAGGCCATGGAGCCTGTGCATCAGGTAGCATCCAAATCCTACATAGGACAGGCGCTAGGGCGACTTGGACGGAAGACAAGAGTCGGGGAAGACCCGAGTTCTTCGTCGTCGTCAGAGTCCACGTCGAGTTCATCCGATAGCTCGGAGGATAAGACGAGCTCATCAGAATCTAGTACTAGTGATGAGGACTCTAGAACAAAGAAAAAGAAGAGTAAGTGCTCTCGAAAGAGTTTGAAAAGGAAGAATAAACGAACCACGTTGAAGCCCATACCCCCGACGGTATATGATGGCGACGTTGACTCGCGCGCCTTCCATCGATTTATAACGGAAGGGACGGCATACGTGAACGATGGTAAAGTTAAATCTAAAAAGAAAGTCTTCGTGCTGTTGCATTTTCTCAAAAGCAAGGCACATGAGTTTTATATACAAGAAGTATCGGGTTATCCATACCGATGGCACCTCCGCGAGTTCTTCACAGAACTATTTAACTACTGCTTCCCTATTAATTTCCGGACGGAACAGCATGGTAAGTTGAAGCACTGTTTCCAGAACAACAAGTCCGTCCAAGATTATATCTATGAGCTAAATGAGCTATGGAATATGATTGGGGATGTGGAGGAACGAGATAGGGTGACTCGCCTATGGACTGGACTGAATGCAGAGATTCAGCGTGAACTCTGGAAAAAGGAATTAAATCCAGAGGTATCCTCGTTTAAGGAGGTCCAGGCCGCAGCTGAGATAATTGAAATAGCCCACTCGGTGCCTATGGGACGAGATCATAAGTCTACCAAGAGAGAAAAGGATAACTCACCAGTGATTGGCAGTGCAGCTGCTTCACCACGACATCCTAAGGGAAAGAGGGAACGGGGAACGGACAGACGTCCTCCCCAAAATCAGTTCATACCACGACGAAACTCTGGGGAAACGAATAAATGTGATACCTTTGTTTCTAGGGAGTCAGGGCAGCGAGAAGGGCAACGAACCCCGAGATCCAATGACAACCTTGGCGCTGAGGAAAAGGCGAGGTTGAGTGTGGAAGGGCGTTGTTACACCTGTAAGGAAACAGGTCATTTATCCCGCAACTGTCCTAAACGAATGAACGTGAAATACAACTCACCTTACAAGCCCCCTGGTGTGCCAAGTTTTGGGGTGCACATAGCATCAAGCGATGCCGAGAAGCTTCGCGAATTGGCTGAGTCCATGACAACTCAAGACGAGCTGTTCTTAGGGTCAGCTTCGCTATGGTTGGAAGACGTGGACGAATTGCACGTACCAACAGCTTCTGCCTCAAAAATTCGCCCTAGAGGTTTTAGAGACCCCACGGCTAAGAGAGCAGAAGGAATTCTCCAGGGTATTCGATACCCTGGGGACGAGAAGGGGCATCCAGATCAGAGCTGGAATGATCCTGATCGCTTTAATGTCTATTTAGTGTCAGAGGACGAATACATCATTGAGGATTACTTACATAAAGGTCTTGGAGTGGACATGAGGATCCCCAGGGAAAATCTTGAGAATCTGTGGTACCGGCTAGACTGCGCGTATTGGATTCATCTTGGGTCAGCATTAGGCTATGATAAGTCATGGTTGAGGGCAGTAGCTCGAGAACGGAAGAACCTCAAACCAGAAATGGGAGATGCTGTATCTGAGCACATAGTATGGTGGCTGGGAGACTTCTCCCCTAAGGAACCCCTAAGTACGATTGAATGCGCCTGTCAAAAAACGGGAAGAAACCCGCTGAGGTTCACGTGCCTAAGAGTGAAGGACGGGGACTACGAGATCAGCGACAGGAAACTTGATTTGAAAATAAAAGTACCTGTAGGTAAAGCCCGTCTATGGAGGTGGGACCCAGAACAGTGGTATGCCCATCAAGTACGACGATTACGCCTAGCCCTAGACCTTGATTTGCTACGGAGAAATGATGGTCAGTATAAGGGAATGGCCCACATGTTCACCATACCTCAAGACACGCAAAAGGTGCTATCGCAGACCTTAAGCTGGTTGATAGAATTTGGGAGCCTTGTGAAGTCTGTCGAGAGGTCGGACTGGCCTAGAACAGAAATTAGTGTGTGCGGGGTACAAGTACCACGAGACACTTACCCCACTTTACAGCGCAATTCAGCCATGACCCGGGACTTTCGACGCGCGATTCCAAAGCCCGTAGTGGTCGTAGTCCATGTAAATGGGAGGCCAGCAAGGGCCCTAATTGATACTGGATCTTTAGCAGACTTTATGTCGCTAACTACAGCCGAACAGCTGAATTGTAAGCTTACCACGCTAGAAAAACCGTTAACAATTCAGTTAGCAGTACAGGGATCCAGGTCCGAGGTAAACTATGGTACCCAGGTGAGGTTCCAGTATCAGGGCGCGGATTACCAGCGCTATTTCGATGTTATAAACCTGCAAAATTATGATTTAATACTCGGTACACCATTTCTGTACCAACATAGCGTGACAGTAGGATTCAACGCACCACGAGTGGTACTAGGGAGTATGGACCCGCTTCCGCTGAAAGGAACTGGGGTTACGACACTTGAATCAAGGGCCGTGGACGTGTTCCAGGATGAGATTGAGAAAGCCAGAGCGCTTCTGGTTGAGTTAGTGAAACCGTTGTGTGCCAAGGCAGCAGACACGAGCTTACCTCCCTTGCGAGCAATAAATCATACTGTACCATTGATTGATGAGACGAAAATCTACCCATGGCGACCCTCGCGATGCCCTGAGCCTATGAGACCTCAGTGGGCTAAAAAACGAAGTGCATACCTTGCATCTGGTAGATGGCAGATGACTAGTGCTGGGAATACGGTCCCGATGCTTTTCATTAGAAAGCCCGGGACAGATAGACTGCGGACGGTAGTAGATTTGTGTGAATGCAATAAAAACACAAGAAAACTCACATCACCTCTTCCAGACATGGAAGGAATACTCCGTCGCGTAGCTAGAAAGAGATATTGTTCCCTAATGGACGGACAAGATGCTTATGAGCAGATATGTGTCATTCCAGAGCACGTTCCACGTGCCGCAATGACAACCCCAGACGGGAATATGGTGAGCCACGTCCTTCAGCAGGGCGATTGCAACGTGCCTGCCACTTACCAGGCAGTCATGAACTACCTCTTCGGGGAGTACATAGGTATATTCATGGATGTATACCTAGATGATATCATAATATATTCAGATACGCTTGAGGATCATATTGAGCACGTAAGAAGGTGGTAAAAATCCTCGAGCGCGAAAAGCTATTCCTCAGCGAGAAGAAGCTTAAGTTCTTGAACCCAGTGATGCGAATCCTAGGACGAATAGTTAGTGATGACGGAATTAGGATGGACCCTGATAAAGTAGATAAGGTCTTACATTGGAAGACGCCTACCAATCGCGACCTCTGTAGAGGTTTTATTGGGGCGGTTGGGTACCTCGCGGATGATATCCACAAGGCACGAATACCACTGGGGGTATTATCAGCTGTTTGCGGAGATACGGTCCCCTTTCGATGGGACGAAACGGAACAACGAGCTTTTGAGGAGGTAAAGCATTATGTAGCAGCATGCACGGAACATAACAGGGTACCACTCACCTATGGTCCAGACCAACCCCAGGTCTGGATGATGATGGATGCCTGCCCCACAGGGATTGGGGGCATCATAGCGCAAGGGAGAGAGTGGAAAATTGTGAAGGTCGCGGCATTTTACTCCGCAAAACTCAATGCGGCACAATGCAATTATCCTGTACATGAGCAAGAAATGTTAGTGGGGGTTGAGACCATGCTCCGTCACCGGGACATCCTACAGGGATGCCCGTTTATATGGTTAACAGATCATAAGAGTTTGATTCACTTACTGAATCAAAAGAATTTGTCTGGGCGACAAGCCCGCTGGATGGAGAAGTTGGGCGAGTTTGACTTTGCCATCCAGTACCTCCCTGGTGAGCATAATGTACTACCGGACGCGCTGTCGAGAATGTACGACTTTGATGCACCTGGGACGGTTCGTTCAGTCAGCGAGTATGTAACACATGACGAGCACTCACCTACTGCTGATATATCTGACTTGGTCAGCATGCCTGTCTTCATTGGGGCGGAGGCTGAAGCAATGACACCGCGGCGTAGTGAGAGGAAGAGGACTGCGGCGTCCCTAGCACGATTATGGGCCTATAAAACTGGTCAGATGAGCTCTCAGGGAGGGACGGACCGCCCTGAGCAGCCAACGTCGGTATCAGGCCTTCAGGTGGCTTCAAAATCATCTGAAGGACTTCTACAGTTGTTAGCGCGCAACGGGGCCCGAGGCAGGGGGATGGACAAACCTGCCATGGTTCAGACTACTTATAGAGGGGGGGCACATGGGTCTTCCCATGCCAGCAGTCCCAAGGGCAGGGGCAGTTCTAAGGGCGGAGGAAACCACCGTGAGGTTGCCAGCCGTTCCATGGGCGGTGGATTCAGTTCGTCACGAGGGGCTGCGGTTCCTGTGGGAGGTCGACTTCCCAAGCGCCAGAAGGCCATTGAGTCTGGAAGGGGTCTACCTTTGCCAGCAGCACCAGTAAGGATGGAAACGAGCGCGGAGTTCGCCTGTCGCGTGAGAGATCGATTCGTCTTGCGTGGACCGCGTGAGCCTGTGACCCCACCAACACAAATGGAGGGGAGGGACCAGATAAATCTGGATAAAAACCTGGATAGAGACAAAGATAATAATAATGAGGAAGAGACACCAGAAATAATCCCGGTCACATACCCTCATGAGACTGAATTGTTGGAGCAATTGAAGCACCAATATAAAGAAGATCCGCTGTTCAAGACAATTCTTGAGTCACCAAAGGAATTTCGGAACTTTGAAGTAAAAGACGGGTTAGTAAGAATCAAGCTCAAGGACAGGGTATCGCTATGCATACCTGATATTAATGTCGGGAAGAGAAGACTTATTGAGACGGTCATAGACCAAGCCCATTCAATCCTGGCCCATTTGTGTGCGGACAAGACATTATCCTACCTACATGAACACGTATGGTGGAAGTCCATGGCACGGGACGTGCATTTGTTCTGTGCATCATGCAAAATATGTCAGCAAAGCAAGCCTCCTAAT
Organism: Suillus clintonianus; assembly: GCF_016758775.1. Lineage (NCBI taxonomy): Eukaryota > Fungi > Basidiomycota > Agaricomycetes > Boletales > Suillaceae > Suillus > Suillus clintonianus. The sequence goes on from NW_024539305.1 coordinate 29,610, forward strand.
CAAAAGCCGTATAGCTTGTTAAATCCCTTACCTGTGGCGTCCCAGCCATGGGAAGCCATTGGAATCGACTTTGTAGGTCCGTTCCCCCTTTCGAAGGATCGGGACGGAGAATACGACTCGGTCACGGTCATCATCGACCTATTATCGGGGATGGTGCACCTCGTGCCAAGTCGAACTAACTACACGGCCCAAGACGTAGCCGAACTAGTCTTTGCAGAGGTGTATAAACATCACGGATTACCTAGAGCAATCATTAGTGATAGAGATGTGCTATTTACTAGTAACTTCTGGACTCGCCTTAACAAACTTATTGGTGTGCAACTCAAAATGTCGAGTGCCTATCACCCTGAGACGGATGGATCCACTGAGAGGGCGAACCGAACGGTAACGCAAATGCTTAGAGCATGCGTAGGCCCTAATCAGCGGGATTGGGTGTCGAAGTTACCTGGAATAGAATTTGTGATCAATCTTGCGCGATCGGAATCTACACTGCTATCACCATTTTTCGTCGGATCAGGACGAACACCACGATCGATGATCTGGAACGCACCTGGACCTTCAGAATACCCGGGCATTAGGGTCTTCGCCCAGAGAATGAAAAATGCTATCATGTCAGCACACGATGCTATTTTATCAGCGCGAGTGAAACAAACTTACGAGGCTAATAAGCATTGAAGGGCTTGTCCCCTAGTAAAGGGAGATCTGGTATATGTGTCAACTAAAAATATGTCACTACCCAAGGGTAGTGCACGAAAGTTAGTACCAAAGTTCATTGGCCCCTATAAAATCACCAAGGATTTTCGAAACAACTCATTCAGACTGGAGTTACCGAATAGGCTTAAGCAGAGGGGAATACACCCCGTATTCCATTCTTTGTACCTTAGGATACATATACCTAACGACGATAGACTATTTCCCGGTCGCCTCGAGACGCAAGTTGCAGACTTTGAAGATTCTGAGTCAGAATGGGCGATCGATAAGATACTGACTCACCATGGGCAACGAACGGACTCCACGTTTGAAATCCTCTGGAAGTCAGGGGATAAGACTTGGTTACCATATGATCAAGTAGAAAAACTTGGCGCACTTACTGAGTATTTTAGCCTGCTTGGGATCGAGGGTGTCTCGGATCTGACACGCGGTAGCGGGGAACCTCCGAAAGATGATCCCCAGGTGTTTTTAGGACACCTACGATTCGAAATTTGATGCTATAAAAACCCGGTCAGCAAATACCTCAAGAAACCCCCCATCAAAGCTAAACCACTCACCTCACACCACTCCAAAACCTCGTCTACTGTCCGTCCACCTCGAAAACATTCCACCATGGCACCCCCCTTTCTCCATCGAGTCAACTTGCATCGCTTCACGCTTCCCAGCGCTGTAGGGGATACTGCCGACATACTCGTTACTATAGACATGCTGCGCGCATATGTTGAATACGACGCTCACCTACGGGCTGGAACCGCCTCCCAACGTCCCTACCCTAATGGGTACACCGACTTCACACTATCCTTCAACATACTGCAGTCTGGCCAGGGACGCATTACCCAAATGGTCCAGGGTGACGCCGAACATCCCCAGATCCTTGGCCCAGCGCCCTCCCTTACATACCTTGTAGGAGAGGAGGCCACTAGGCCACCTACTTCGCATCCTGGAGCCACACCTGAAGGCGCGCGTTACCTCACTGCCCATAAATCTGAGCTTCTCGAAGAAGCGCTCTGGGCCAGCCTCAAAACTGCGAAGAAGAGGCGCAAATGGAGAGATAAGTCCATCGCCAAGCGGAAGGCTGCTAAGAAACAGAAGGGTGACTTCAGCACCCGAGGAACACGACGGAACACATACCACGGAGACAGAGGTGAAGGATCGAGCACAGGTCCCAGAACCACCTCCCCCTCGACCAACGTGCCAGCGCGTATGGAAATAGATGACGAAGGGGAGACCACCGTTCGGACCAAGGAGATTAGCAAGGACGGAAAGAAGGACGGGGATGGCACTCAGGGAAAGAAGCCGAGGGAGAAGTGAAAGGGCGTAGACACACCCTGGAGGGGAGTATGTGACGGTTACCTTGATCGATGAGCATGGGAACCGATCACGATCAGAAACCGAGGCCTGGAACGTCGACCTCACTAGAGAACACATATCATTTTCTTTATTTCAATTCTAATTAATCACGAGCACTCTACACTACGTTCTATATAATCACAGCTCGTATGTACAGTTCCCTAGTTCTTTCCAAATAAACCGGACTGGTATCTGGTGACCTTGCGAGAGACTCTGTCAGTTTTCACTGTGCCGTTACATCTAGTCCGTGACTACAACTAACGTCACACCATACTTTCAATACATCGAAATGTAATAATCAGACACCTGGAGTAGATTTAAAATATATTCAGTATCTTAGGCCTAATGGTACAGAAAGATCCAACAAGAATTGAGTCCTGAGGAAGTGAAATAGATAAGAAATTGAGTGTGGGAAAGTTCAAAGACCCAAAACATCGAAAATGGTCAGTTGGGCAGTAGTTGGACTTTAATGCTGGGTCAACTCAGATATACACCACATCCCTTCCACCACCCTTCAACCTCAGGGCAGTATGTAGTATAGGTTCATTCAGTAGTCTACCTTGTATCCTACATATTTTTAATGAAATGTTTGAGCTGTATCATATATAAATGTAACTTTGTGTGAAAAGATGTCAATTGTCACTTTTCACACATATGTGATTTTACTTGCTATTCAGTCAGTCCTTAATGGATCTTTCTAAAACTTTAAATCTATCATCAGGGGCATGTACAGGACGTATCCCAGGTTTTAGATCACTTATCACAGGCTCGACTACTATGTAGGCTTCTTATCAGTAGAAATACCCCCTGTACATGAGATATCACATTTGCACCATATGTAGGGCTGATCCTTGGCATAAAACATATTTTTGAATGTACTACTGATCATGTATGAGCAGGCCTGGTCAGTTGTGCAAGTGTAAGGGACTTGAAAACATCAAAAGTGTCAAAAATGCGATTTTCTATGTTTTTGTTCCTGTAGCAGGATCCTATGTGTGTCCTGGATCAGCTATATGATAGAACTACCTTAGATATACATAGAAACAGACCCCCTACCTCAATTGAGGTCCGGTCCTACAGGGAAAATTTTCACAGGGGGTAAACCACCAGGAGAGGGGGGGCACCCCATGCAACAGGGGATTATCCTACGGTCCTGGGCTCCTGAAACATTGTTCCTATTGTTGAATAGATGTTGGTCATCATTTTTACAAGTCCATTCACCTAGAAATAATTAAATGGGGGCATATTCTGTGTTTTATTGCATATGTGCTATATCTATTGATGTAGGACACTTCAGAGGGTCAAATAATGATGGGAATCTACTCATATACATATATGCTCATGAAAATGTTCTGAATATAGTAGAACACACCCCTATCAAAGGGGCAAAAGTGCGAAAATGTTCTGTACCCTACCCTATTTTGAAAAGGCCCTGGAGGAGGAGCAGGCACACAAATAGACAAAAAAGCGGTCTATTATATAATATTATACATGTATATACCAAACTACTACTTAAATACAAGGGAGGACCTATTGTGGTGTAGTGGTGAAGCTGCAGTGAGGTGGGGAGGGTGTGGGAATAATTATAATTATGTGGTATACCATATTGGGATGATGTTTTGGGTGTTGTGGGGTAATTCCCACAGCAGGTGGCTAAAAATGCGAAAATGCGGAGTGTGGGAATAATGTGGGGAGGCCTGACATGAGGAGGTGACCAAAACAGGATGTGTTTTTTGGAGGCCAAAATTGCGGAATAAAACATACCAAAACATCTGACAAATGTGGAAAACATAGCTGAGTTTCAAAATTCCCAAAACTGCGGTGATATTGACCAGTAACATAAATTTGGCCATGACTAAGCTTGTGGGTACGAGCTAGGGAAATAGGCATTGGCCTTGGGGTGGTGCAGTTTGGCATATCTGCCGATGGCTATTACCATATTATAATGACCATATCTTACAACTACGGCTCACGGGTACACCAGGGGTATGGGTTAGAGCACGGGTCTCAGAAATCTGACCCGTACCTGTACCCCAGTAGTACCCGTACCCGTGACCCGCACGGGTCACCCATACCCGTGCGGATCCCTAATAGTGGAAGCGCTCCAAAGTCTTAAATGCTCACTACGCAATGATCTTTTGTTTCGTGAGGCTGGGCCTTCATCACTTGTGGAAGAAGAACTCAATGAGTCTGACACCGAAGCTGATATTTTGGAGAAGGAGGGTGATGTTGCAGATGACGAACAGGGTTGGGACACATTCTTTTTGGATGACGAGAACAACAGTGATGATGATATATTTGTATCTAAAATGTCAGATTACTAGCCTAGATTAGTTTGCAAATGTATTTGTCGACTTTTTGCTCAGTGAGCCGTGCTCAGGCCAACGCCACGGCTATTTTAATTTAATTTATTATCATAATAATAATGGAGGTATATGAGAGCTTTTACCTGAACAATTTCTCGGACAAGGAGGTGTATCTTGCATTGCGCTCAGAGATTCACTAGTTACATAATTATCCATCTTGTCTTTCTGATAAAATCAAGTCCATTTTAACTTCAGTGAAATGGCGAAAGATTATCATTGATCAAAATGTTTGGTTCTGCATCTCTTGTAAGTTTAGTGCAGTGAAATACAATATTGACAATGAGAGGATCTCCACCAATCGCATGAATGTGCTACTGAAGTCGTAAGACTCTGTTCGGCCAGGACAATTTTGCCCAACTTTGCCCGATTTCAAAAAACCGTGTGATTAAGTAACCATGCCGGTGTGCCGGTTCAGCGTGACTGATTGTGATGTGTCGATAATCTATGTTACACTCGATATGCCCTCGACCCGGACACGATTGAGTTCACGCCGTTTGCGCAGTGCCGCCAGCATGCCATCCAAGGGCAAAGGCAAAAAAAGGGCAGCCGCTGAAGACCAGGACTCCGCTGGAGAGGCGAAAGACCGCTGCATTTGGTCGTTGGCCGATGAAACGAGGCTGGTCGACTACATCATCGACAAGCACTCAAAAGGAGGCGATGGGATGAACTTCACGAAGACTTTCTGGACTAACGCCGCCTTACATATGGCGGCTGGTCCAGTGCCTGATGGAGCCCCCAAGACCTCCAATTCTTGTCAGTCCAAGTGGGGTCGCATAAGTACTCGTTTGTGAGCGCTGGTCATTAATTAACTAATACATTTATAGATTCGAAAAATGTACAAGGTCGTCGATAAGATGAACGGCGCTTCGGGCTTATCGTTCGACATGGAGAAAGGGGCCAATATAGATGAAGGAGGGGAGACTATGTGGGCGGATTACATCTCAATATGTGTTCTTTGTCTCTCTCTATTTACTGTGCTAACTATTCTAATAGAAGAACCCTGACGCGAGGGGCTTCAAGAACAAAGGCTGGCCCCACTTTCAGAAGCTCCAGGGTGTCGTTCCGGTGACCACCAGCGGCTGGACTGGCTTCTACGCCGGCCCCAGCAACAAAGCGAATGCACCGACCCCGAGTTACATCACCGACGCTACCGACACTGCAGGTACGTCGACTCCTGCAGCCAGTGACGTCACGAGTGGCAAGGGCGACATCACCATGCTGTCACTGGAGAAAGCGCTCGACCGGGTCGAGTTTGGTACTGGTGGTAGAGATGTCGAGATGAACACCGACTCTAGGTCAATGCCGCCACCGCCGCTGCCTCTCACTCCTATCACGCCGAGAGGCTTCAACACTGCATTGCAGCCATTTTCCACCCCTTCCATATCTTCCACACCTACCTCATCAATCTCGCTGAAACGCAAGTCTGATGGAGATGACAGCTCGCGTGGTCTGTCCCGCCCCCCAAACTCCAAGTCCAGGAGCATGGCGGGGTCCTCAAAATCACAACGCCTTACTATGCTGCACGTGTTGGAGAACTTTGGGGGGAAAGTAGTGGACAGCATCACCAACACCACGTTGGTACTTCAAGACACCGTTGTTGGACATTTTACCGATCCTGTCCCGGTCCGCAAACAGTGCGCCGTACTTCGGGTCCAAGAGGAGAAGAACCTTGACGACAACGAAGTCGTCACCATGATGGACCTCTTCCAGTCCGACATCACCATCGCTGATACGTACAACTCCATCAAACGAGATGGTGTTCGTGAGGTTTTTTTAGCGCGGCGTCTCAAGGAAGTGAGGGAAGCGCAGGCTAGGGAACATGTACCTACTTGAACCTACCTACTTGACATATGTACAATCATGCATGCAATCAATAGACTTTCAAGTTCAAACAATGTGTGATTAAAAAAACAATTGAGCGCAATACATTGTACATGGGATACTTGAACATGTTGAACTAATTGAACTAGACTACTCTTGTACACCAGGCGGTGGCGGCTGGCCTCTACGTTGCCGTTCTTGCAAATAATCAACCCACATTTCTTGCGCGATCTCATCGCGGACTTGGTGTGCGCGGGTGCGTGCTGCATTGGTAGGTGGCCCATCAGCAAGTGTGCCACTGTCGTAAGGTGCCCCCCACTCATCAGACTCCACACGATGGTAATCCAGTATGTCATCGGGGTTGTGAATGCGAATGACGTTGTGGACGAAACACACTGCTGGAGGGATGCGGGATTGAATTTCCAGGCTGTACTCGGGAGGGAGGCAAATAATCCGGAAGCGCTTTTTCAACACGCCGAATATGTGTTCGATGACGTTGCGGAGCTGCGCATGACATAGATTGTACAATTCCTTGGGATTGCAAGGCCTGAAAAAAATTAGTACTAGGTGGTAAGTCAGTAGAATAACTCACACCATGTGTGCCCGGCCCCATTCAGCAAGGTGGTAGCGCACACCACGGTAAGGCACGAGTAATTCGTCGCATGCAGCAAAGCCTGCGTCTGCAAGGTACAACTTGCCCGGCGGGATTGTGAAATTTGTTAAACGAGCCTCATTGTAGAGGTGAGCGTCTGCTGCAGACCCTGGGAAGCCACTTAACATGTAAGTGAAACACATATTGAAATCACAGGCAACAAGGCAATTTTGCGTCAAATTGCCTCTGCGGTCGCGAGCAGCGTCAGGATGGCATGCGATGTGAGTGCCATCGATGGCGCCAAATACGTTGGCGAAGTAGGGATAGAGTTTAGTCGTCGCGAGGATTTCAGCGGGCACAGGGGTTTCTGCATCCGGAAGCTGGACATAGGTGGAATAGATAGGTTGGGAGGACAATGTGATAAGTATTCGTTTAAAATACCTGGTAGAATAGATTAAATAAATATTAGGAGGAGAGGTAGGGGCGCCGCACTTCGATATTGTATTATTCGAGCACTGAAAGCGCTCGGCAAGGTGGCGTACAGCGAGGCCTGTAACACAGGCATACAGGAAGATGGCTAGCTGCTCTTCCAGTGTCACATTTCTGGAGTCGTTTATTCCGCCGCCACGAAGTATATTGCACAATGTAACGAACACGTGGTGATGTACACCGAGCTCGCATCTGATTCGTTCTGGGTGACCTTCAAGGAGCTCGTTGACCCAGTCAATCCCGGACAGTGCTGAAGTATGGTAAGCTTGTTTGTTGTAGTAAGTGTGGGTATATGAGTTTAGGGCGACCCTGGCAAGACCAACAACTTGAGAGGCTGAAACTACCATATTTTGAAAGAAGCTTATGATAGCTTGGAGGTTCTTCACATCTGATTGTTCTGCATCTTTTACACCAGGCTGCCCCTCATCCTGCTCATCCTGCTCATCCTGCTCATCCTGCTCCTCCTGCTCTTCTCGATCTTCCTGATCTTCTTGTGTGTCTCCATCGGTGGGCGGGTTTCCAGCGTGATATAGGAGGCGGGGGAGCATGGCAATTATGGTGTGTGGGGCATATGTTTTTTTTACTGATAACTGGAAACCCCAGGAGAAGTTTTTGGCGGCTGATCACACTTTTAGGTGTGTGATTGGCAGGCAAAATCACAGTTGAAGCGTGACTTTTCTAATTCCCCAGGAATTGACCAGAAATATCCTTTTTGGGAAGGAATCCCGCCCTTGGTGCCATACGCGTGTCAACGACCACTGTTGTTGTTGTTGTTGTTGTCTCACGCCCAACAGTCCAGCGCTGTTGTTGCTCCACACCGACACATCTTTCTCACTGGCAATGGATGTTGACCACGGCAACAATGATGCCATCGATCCCGCCTTACTTGCGCTGTCCAATCACAGCATGCCATCACCAGCACTCGGACCTGTGCGAAGTCAGCCATCCCACCGTCAACGAGGTGAGCTTCATCACTTCAGTTTCAAATTTTGTTGTATCTACTGCCAGTACTGATTTGACTCGCATAGCTAATCCCTACACTGTGCCATCGTGCAGTGAGTCCAGAGGAGACAGTACTTACCAGGTCAGTGGATTCCTTGTCCAAAACATGTTGATGCTGACAACGGATGTTCGTCAACAGCAAAATGACGGTGAAGCAACTCCAGCAGTTGTGCCGTGAGCAGAACTTGAGTGTGCAAGGAAGGAAGGCCGACCTCGTGGCACGGCTTCCATCCCAGGCATGCCAAAGGTGTGTCCATGTGGAGCTTGTCTCGTTTTTTTTTCGTCCTTCATCACCCCTTCCCCCCTCACAGCACTCCAAAACCAGCCCTGGCACCATCTACAGTGGGGCCTGATGGCCCCACCCAGTCATCCTTCTCCACCCAGGGGCTTGATGAGATCGACACCCTTGCCGTGCACGATGCGAGCCAGCTCGCTCGCTCATTCCAAGATGCATTTGACAGTGGCGAAAGCAGCCGCATAGAAGACGACATCGACGATGCTGGTGTGAATGCTCCTGACGGTCAAGATGACGATGAACCGCTGGTTCATGCAAGCGGTAAGCATCATGATCCGTGATCCGTGCGCTTGAACTTTTACTGATTGTGGGCATTGCTGCCAGGCCAGCGCATGGATGCAATCAACACCGCGAGAGCATGGGTCAGTGCTGTGTGTTCTCCTGGAACTTGGAATGCCAACTGACGGTCATTGCAAGGTCGACGAATTTATCATAAGCACGCGGCGGAAAAGTGGACAGCAAACTGAGAAAAGTGTCCTCAACATATGGAAGGTAAATCTCGAATAAAGTCGTCATTTTTGGTGGCCGCAATCTGATGTTCCTGCTAACTAGCGCTGGTTGACCATCGCAATTGCATCGGGACAAGTCCCGGATGTGATCATCGATGCACACCACATCATCAAGTACCTTAAGTACACCGGCACCCGCAAACTGCTCACCCGAAATGGTGGCGAACAAGATCATGCAAATGGATCTTTGTCTGCAGTGAGTTTTCTTTCCAATCATATGCACCGTGCTCATCAGTGCCCTTTGCTGCTGGCCGAAATATTAAGAGCTCCCTCAAGAAGACAATGGCAATGCTTGGTCGGGTTCGACGCCGCCAGGTCGATGATGATATGTCTCTCGCGCAGGCACAACCAGCATTCACCCCACGTATCTCGGACTTCTACAAAGTGCTGATGGTTCAAGCACAACGCCTCCGCCTCGAGTGAGTTTCTGTGCATTTATTAGCGGCTTTCTACTGACGTTCATGTTCACTTCCAGGCGTGAAGACTTTGATGTCACAGAGAACACAATCCTGGACTCCCACCTATTTCCCGAACATTTCGAGCAGGTCAAGAAGTCCGTGTTCACGTCCCTCACTCAATGTAAGTCCCTCTGTCATCGTGCTTGTGCTCACACCAATCACCACCCACCTGTTGGCCTCCATCAGTGCTGTCAGTCATCAAGGCTCATCAGTGTTGGACGTGGCAATGCACCACATTGAACTGGGGTGACGAGCTCGTCACTCTTCTGCTATCCTGCATCCAGCCATACAAAGTCTTTGTTCCGGACTATACAACAGCTGATGGGAGGAGAAGTGGGAGTGGGCAGTTCTTTTTTGGGGTTCTGTCACTCTACCATGAGACCAAGGTCGTGAAGCCCGGCGTGAGCATCTGTGATCTCACAGGCTGAGTTTCTGGTGTATTTACCACTTGCTTTTTTGCCTGCCTGTAGATACAAGAGCCCGACTACAATTTTGTGCTCCCGCACAAGGACCCACTGAAGTGCCCAATCAGGGCCCTCGCAATCTCACTCCATTACCAATTTGATCAAGAGGGCCTGATGAGCAAGGTCAATGGCTGGGACTGGTCGCGGTCAGCCACATGGCGTGAGGTCAGGTTGTTTTTCTGATCAATATATCAGAGTTGCCGTGCTGAGGGCTCCGCATAGGTTAAACTCATGTTTGGAAAGCACGTCGGACAGCCATCGAGTGGTGATGCTCTCCGGAAGATGTATACAACCATGCTGGGCCCGACGACAATCACATCAAAGAAGAAGCTGCATCTTGCTCGCTGTACAATGCCGAGTGTGATGGAGGACATGGGGTCTGTGATTTTTGGCATGTTCTTCGAGAGCCTAGTTCGACTGACAGCCTTTAGGGTACATGCAGACGAAGTCGATGCCATTGGCCACTGGGAGGGGAACACACATTGTGAGACGTACGCTGCAAAGATCCCAAAATCAGTAAGTATGCATCTTTGTGGGCTGTGTAACGTGAATTCAACCTTTTTCTCTACTATGACAGGCTGTCTGTGCCCTGGCTGGGTTCTATGTTGGGGAGCAGTACAATGTTCCATGGGCAACAACTGATGTCCCGGCTGAGCTACAGATGCAAATATTTCCTTTTGCTGAGGATGCTCTGGCGAATCTCCGACAGGCACCCAACATCAACTACGGCACTGTCAACTTCCTCGAGCTGCTGCAGCTCCTCCGTGGCTACTTCTGGCAGGTGAGCTCCGAAGGCCACCGAAAAGGGTCTCTAAGTCTAATACTCATCTTCTCATGCAAGGTTGTTGCTGCAATCCACCACCCGTTCCCGGACTCTGCCCTTCTGAAATGGCTGCATGTTGTGCAGTCCAGTGAGGCCAAGATGTTCCTTCGGCAGTGGCCAAGGGCCAGGGAAGCTCTCGAGGCCACTGCACAATCTGACCTTTCCATCAGCAGTTCGTTTGCGGAGGCTGCCACACAAAGTGCCTTTGTATCTCTCACAAACTCGCAACACCAGTCGGATACCACCATAAACACCGTGCTCTCCCATTGCAACCAGCTTCTTCGACGGACAGAGCCACTCTCTCCATCGAAGAACTGCGACAGAGCCAGATTTTCGCCTGTGACTGCATCCAATGCTGGCCATGGCGCCATGCCTGCTGCGGGTGCTAATGTTTGCCCAGCAGCAGAACAAGGAGTCGGAGATGTGGGCTGGCATCCCCCTCCTCCTCCAGCACCTCAGACTGGTAAGTGTGGAGCTCGTGCTGCTGAAGGTTCAACACCTGCACTGCATCTGCAGCCCATCATGAGCCCAGTAACTGTTGTCCACGGTGGCTGCTCCTTCCACATATTGCCTCTCTTGCCGACAATGCCTCCCGACTTCCATTCGGGTCGCGATCTCATCATTCCATCAGCTGAGGCCTTCTGCGACCCCGTCACTGCGTCTGTACCACAGTTCCCTCAGTTCACGGCTCGAAACTGCAGCTGGAGCTCCATCTTTGAGATGGTGAAGCAGCCATCCCTCCTTTGGGCCTGCTGGCATCCTCGCAACCTTGGTGGATACCAAACCATCAAACAACTCTGGGCCGCTTGGCACGAGGGCACAATAATTGACAGTGTCAGTCAAACGCCACCCCTCCAGCTCATCGAACAAGAGTGGGGAGGAACAAAGGACCGCTCGACTCGCAAAGGGCGCCGTCAGACTTGGCGACCACACAATGACAACAATGTGAGTGGTCTCTGTTTCCTTTGCTGTTCTCTCATCTGCAACATGATTTTTAGGTGAGGCGACAGTGGTCGCAATTCATGTTCTCCATCACGCACATCAACTCCACGATGGACGCCGGCAATCACGCATCAGAAGCCGTTCGAATTCTGGATGAGCAGCGCAGCTCTATGTCAGTCCCACAATTCCACTCCAAACTTCAGCCAAAGAAGAAACGGGTGCAAATGACTGCTGCTAGCACTGACACGTCGCCCGCATGAGAGAGGGCGAGCCACGGTTCTGCCCCTCGAACTCGAGCCAATCTAATGTGTTCTGTTCCTGCTTTAATAAATTGTTCAGCTACCATAGTGACCATGTAATCTATCTAATGTCGTCAGTCTAGTACCGTGAAATGAATCTCCTTCCGCCAGCTTCCACATCTCAAGGCCTCGAGGAGACTATGGAATGTGTGTGTCCAGAAAGCGAATGATAATGTTGCATGGGGGATTGAGGAAGGTCCCCATGAGATTATGCATCATCTCAGCGAGTCTGCATGCCATCGCGAACGAATCAATGGCGGCATCGCAGCGAAAACCAGATGACCCACTTACTATTCATGGTGGAGGTCTTCATTGCCGACTTCGCACCCTCTCGACCTTGTGTGATCAGAGAACTCGAAGGCTGAGGGTGGATGCTGGTGTCTTTTGTAAAGAACGCATGTGTATTGTTCAGATATCTTCTGCAAAAAAGAATGAGTGTTCTTACCCGATAATGATAAAAGTGCGACGCACAAATTGGGGGCCTGGCGAATGATTAGTTGCAAAACATTGATGGCAGTCAGGCAGGCTGAATGGTGAGTGCGATTCGGATTGCTGGGAATCCTCGCGAAGGGACGGAACCTGGGAGAGAGTTGGTACCTAGGAGTGAAGGCCTTGGGAGCGGGAAGGTCGTGTTCCCGCCCCTGCTGGGAAATCCCCGAGGAGAAGACTTCTCCTGCCCACCAAAGAACCGTGATCAGAACCGTGATCAGCTCCACGAAAAGTGTGATCCCACCTGGCCAAAACCGTGATCGAGGGCGAAAAACCGTGATTCGGGGCCTGCCTGGGACAAGTCTTGGAGCGCAAAGTGTGATCCCACCTCTGTGATTCGAACTCCGACCCCGGTCACGATCACGCATTTTCAACTGAGAACGCTAATCAGCGTGACATCAGTTTCAAGCTCCGTGCTTACTTAATGATACTTGGTTGTTTGAAATCGGGCAAAGTTGGGCAAAATTGTCCTGGCCGAACAGAGTCTAAGTGTTCATAACACGTGTAAATTAAGTGTTCATTTCAGTGGTTTTGCAGGAGTATGTGGTGCCCTGTTCCAACTCGGAGCCTCATTTGCTTCCGACATTTGGTAACATTCAAGTCCGAGCATCCGGAGCCCGAAACCCCCCCAACACCATCATCAACCAATTCCACATTTGTTAGACTGTGGGAATGTGTCACTACACCCAAAACATAGCCATTTCCGGTCATCTCTGGATCTCAACATTTCCCACACTCCACACCCAGTACATTCCTGCCCACCACCATACCATATCAACCTATTTACTGTAGAGATGTATCAGTGTATGCTATGTACATACAATAGGTCACAATAGAACACTTTTTTTGCATATTTTTGTCCCAACACAAGCTCCAGAAACCTGTACATATAATACAAGAAAAACATATCAAAAACACATCTGCATTTTTGTCCCTTCAATGATAGAATGTCTTGGCACAAGTAGTTATACATTTTTGAGTATATATGAGTCTATTCAACCGCTTTTTTGGCCCTCTAAAGGTCCCTGAAGCACCAAATGTAGTATGCACACAAAAAATAACAAATAGCTTTGCATATTTTTTTTAACTGTACAGACTTGAAAATATGATCTACAGCAACCTTTGAATAGTATATACAATATCTCAGGCCTCAGAAGCACAAGAGGGAACTGAAATCTGATTTTTACAGGAGAAAAACTCTACTGTAAAGCATAAACAGGGGTGGAGTACATAAGCAGGGCAATGTATAATAAGGGAATAACATAGACGGACCGTTCCGGACGTTTCCGGGGTCTCTCGGTTATAATTTACGGTATACTGCTGGTAACTGAGAGCCATTAAGCGTAAAAGCCCCGAGTTGGAACAGGTAACACATCACCGGTTTTGCAGATGAGTAGTAGTACGAACGGCTATGCTCGGCTACGGTACTACGACTAAGTTAGGGTTTTGCTGATTCAGACAACATCACTCCATACTGCCGACCTGCCCCTGATGCTCTTCCCTGCCTCTCGCCTTCAATTCTGCCTGCCGTTGCTCCACCTCATCTTGCACACGTTCAATCGACTTGAAATATTTGACTGTTTTGACGTGCAGCTCTGGGTTGTGGTTCCGCAGTTTGTTTTTACATTAGAATAAGGTGACCATGGGTGGGCAAGAAGGGAGGGATGTGAAGTGAGGGGCGACAGAATGTTATCCGTAAATATAAGTTAACAGAAGGTCAGCCATGTTATGTTGTCACAACGACAGCACGCACCAGCTGTAGCATCTTCATCGACTACAATCAACGCCCAAGGGTGGAGCTGTAACGCCGAGAGAGTCCACTGCATTAAGTGTCACGTCAATGTAGGGTTTCTGCTAGGTGCTAGAAAGGGGCCTACTCACAAGATGGTTTACGCCGTCCTCTGTATGTGAGTGTACACCACGACAAAAATCATATTATCAATGAATGAGCCCGAAGATAGCCTAAAACTATGACTCACCAATAGCCTTGCTAAGAGCCAAGCTCTTCCTCTGGCCCGTGACCACAACCACGACTTCCCTTGCTTCAAGCACTGTGGCAACACCGACTGTGAGGGCCATGCGGGGGACAGCGGCAACATTGTTATTAAAGAAGCGGGCGTTGGCGAGGATGGTGTCGTAAGCGAGTGTCTTGATGCGGGTCCGGGAGGCGAGGGACGAGCCTTTCATGGGCATGAGCATTATTCAAGTCGATGAAAGTATCAAGAGAACGGATAATACGGAAGAGAAGACAGATTCAACATAAGGGAACAGAAGGGAGGCGAGTGGCGAAAGGAATGAGACATACCAGGCTCGTTGAATGCGATATGACCATCTTCGCCGATACCACCCAGGAAGAGCTCGATACCACCGGCCTGCTTAATGCGGGACTCGTATGCGTTGCATTCCGCGATCAAGTCTTCGGCATTCCCGTCCAGTAAATTGACTTGGGAAGGGGGAATATCGACTGCATAAATGAAATTAGTACAGATTCCTGCAGCGAGGGTGACTGGACTGGACGGACTATGGGAGAAAAATTCGCGGAACATGAATGTGTGGTAGGACTCTGAGTGGTCGCGAGGAATGCCGACATACTCGTCCATATTGAAAGTGACGACATGCTTGAATCTGGAATCATGTATAAATGTACTTGAGTAAATTCAGACTATTCAGCACTCACGATAAGCTGCCCTCCTTGACTTTGTTGATGAGGGCTTTGTAAGTTGGAATAGGAGAGGAGCCGGTTGGGAGACCGAGTACGAAAGGGTTGCTAGCGGTCGGGGCAAAGTCATTGATGCTAGGGCAAAGGAATGAATCATAGGCGAGGAAAAGTGGATATGAGCCTCGATACCGTTTGGCAATGTAGTTGGCGACGTAGTCGCCGACAGCGGCAGGGTCGTCGCGGATGATTAGACCTGCAGAGACGTAAGCACATCGAAGATGAATAGAAGAGATGTAAGCGAACGCATAGCAATCTATGTACAGTGCTAGTGATACAAAGAGGGGGAAGGAATATTCAGTGGGCAGGAGCTGGATTCCAACAAGGTGTCTGTATGAACTCCAATAGTTCAAAGTATGCTTTTATCCTTGTGCCCGTGGTGTTCTGGACTGGGCTTCATTCCGGGGATTAGGTGAATCTGGAAGGCTTCGCATTCACTAGCATGATCTGGCAGTGTCTTGACCATGTGCTCACTGCTCAAACAATAATATACTTATGGATCACATGCTATCACATGCCAGTGGCTATCATGAGTCTTAATCGCTATCGTCAATTCTTAGAACGTGTTTCGGATCCCATTCCGACACTATCAACCTCCTACAGCCTGAACCTTGTCAGAAAATCCATACTACAAGCGTTACTCACTGCGCACTTCTAAACCTCTCGGTCGCAGACTCAATCTAAGGAGCGAGGAATGAGACTCATGAGCACTGAGCTCAATCACTAGATGGCATCTCGCTGCAGCAGTTCTTAGACTTCGCCCTCCGGAGCTAGCCCGAACAGCCATATCCTCTCAACTTCGTGAACAAAGTGCATCTGATAGCGACTTTTCATGGCACCAGGTAGTGACACGTTTATCTATGTGTCATGAAGCAAAATTCACGCATACTAATGCTACATCCTATTCAGCGTACAAGATATTCTCAAGGAAGATGCCAGGTTTGGCAGCTGCACGTCTTACCGTGAACCGCCCATCTTCCTGCAGGCCGCTAGCGCGCATCAAAGTAATGGACTAGTGCCGTGCGGTAACTCCATCTACGTGGACCTCAATACGTCATGCATTATGCACGTCACTAGTTCGCTCTTTGCCAAAGTCTTCTTTTGTGCAATACAGACGCATGCGGCTTGTCACTCGCCCGTGGGGTTTTGCCGTGTTATAGACGCACACGTGTCACTCGCTCATGGCGGTTTGAAGTTTTGCTATTCAGACACATGTGTCGCAAAGTTATTGGGCATCAACTCTTCACACATGTGTGTCGCTCTCACTTCGGAGAGGTCAGACAAATGCGTCGCTGGTACTCGCCCACTGGGGTCGAGGTGTTCAAGGTTTTCTTCCAAGCACTTCAATTAAGTTTTCAAGTCATTTGTGGGCCACAATGATGCGGCTTCAAACTTCAAACACAATCCCTCCTCTCCATATTCTTTGCCAGGTTTACGAACGTGTGTATGTGATAGTTATGACTTTGCAGCGCAGTCTAAGTGGTGTATTGATATTCACTTGCATGCCAGTACCTGCATTGTGTTCGCAGAGAACAACTTTACTAGTGGATCTCTCGAAGACTGGTAGTACTTGGTGGTATGAGTTATCATCTTAGCTCATACATAATCACGAATCTTACTTTACTACGTCGCGATCTGTTCCTGCAGCCTATACTGCAGATTTTAGGTCTCTGATCACCTCATCACAACACCCCATTCCCCGACCGGGTTATCTTCTGGCTTGGCATATTCACCTGTATGTTCAAACAATATCAAAGTGGTCTTCGAGGCGAGGAAACTGAGGTGCTTGGCATGTCCGAGAATGCAAAGTGCGGCCAGTCACATCTTAGAGCCAATGTCGCTGCATACAGAAGGCTGACTCGAATAATCTTAGTAGCTTCCTGTCAAGAGGGAAATTACACGGTAGGGTATGCATCTATGATTAGATAGTGTTTACAAATGAAGCAGGGGGTGTTCATGTCTCTGACGTTGAGGCAAATCTTGCAACAACGAGCGCAGTCCCTATCGATGACAGCAAGTTGACCTGTGGGACAGTTAGCAGTAAGACAGGGGAGAATGATATTAGATTGCCTGATTGTTTGTCAA
Organism: Suillus clintonianus; assembly: GCF_016758775.1. NCBI lineage: Eukaryota > Fungi > Basidiomycota > Agaricomycetes > Boletales > Suillaceae > Suillus > Suillus clintonianus. The sequence goes on from NW_024539305.1 coordinate 47,021, forward strand.
TAAATTGAGTCCACTGATAACTTTCACAGTATCTCTCCGCCCGCGATCAGGTAGCACGGAATGACCAGTAAGAATGAGCTTTTTGTCGACTGAGTAGCGTGTGCGCTGTAGGGTAGCTCCGAGGAACGAATCCAGCTAGTGATGTGCATCAATATACGGCACGGTCACGGTTGTAACACTAGTGAAATCTTACCAAGCTTCCGCAAACACCTGCTACACTACCCCAGAATACGAGTGACGGGAGAATAGTCGACCAACTGCTTCTGCAGTGTGCATTCTCTACAATGAGTGAAATGAACATTGTTACACCCATGGAAAAACCGCCAAATAAGCTGGCAAGCGTCCCACCGAGTGAGACGCCGCCGTTTGTACCGGGTGGAACAGTTTTTAGCGTCGTGATAAGGATTGGCGGGCGGGAAGAGAGGATACCGAGCTCTGATGCGAGAGTATCTCCCAGGCAGCAGGCAAAGTGGCTGGTGGAACAGTATTTATAGGCCAAGGAACAACATGCGTCACATAGAAGGGCGGAGCTTACCCAAGTGACACAAACATCAGTGCGCGACTCCATCCACTTGATACTGTTGCGTCCATTGGGCACCATTGACCATCTTGGTAAGGCACAATATTAACCAATACCGAGCCTGAATCAATGTAAGAGTTAACTAGACTCCATGGGAAAGTGTCAGGCGCAAAGGCAAGACACCATATTCCACTCGCAAGAAACGCGGTGAATGAGTTGCAGAGAACTTGTGCGCCAGATCGGTAGCCAGCGTCTTGATAGTCATCTTCAAGCTGAGCTTTTCGCTTCTTGCCGTCTGAAGTTAGTGGTTAAGAGACATGACGGTAGTATGGTTCATTGGATTTAACACTTACACTTGGTGGCTCTGGACCCGATCAAGTAGAACACGATGAGAGTGATCCCAATGGTACGCACAGGCACTGCAAGAATGCTGAAGCCAACTACGAAGGCGGTCACCGCACCGGAGAAAGAGAGTGACCGCGAACGCAATCCATGCACACTGAGCAGAGTAGCGATAATCAACGGTATCAAAGGAATGGGTGACATGACGGTGAGCAAGCGAGAACTCGTCCGAGTTGAATTTGCGACGATCATACAATGTTCTTATTACATAAATGACCAAGAGTAGCTTTATGTACACGAGCAGAGTTTGTTCCCTCCAAACGCCGTTGAAATATTGATATCTCTTCATCATGCAACATTGCATCCACAATAAATGCAAGTTCTGGGACTTGATTGAAATCAAGGAGTTTTGGGTACATAAACGTATAGTCCATAATGCGCATGTGTGCTACTGGATATGTAGCGTTTTGGTTAGGGTGTACATGGAAACAAAAGACGTAAAAGCAGATATGAATACCAATGGGAAGATAATTGAACATGCATCATGATATGAAGATGATGACCACAGACAGGCGTGAGCATGTAACCATATTTCTGGAAGTCAAAAACCAGGGCAGACATAAGGTATCTAGAGAAAATTAGAGCATGCATGCATTCTTGATATGAAGGCTTCGGAAGCACCAAGCAATCAACCAAGCTTGAGTCGTTCGGCATCGTAGAGCCTAGATTTGTATCGTACACTCAGCCAGTGATGCGCCACCTACGCAATCAGAGAGGTGGCAGATACTCCGTTCACTTGGCTGAGCGCAGCGTCCGCCTTTTGGAGATCGTGCTCGCTGAGGCTCTTGAATGCCCCACCGCCGGGCGTGCTTGCACCAGACATCACAGATGAGGCGCGCGAGCGCACTTTCATGACGAGAGGGCTGGGCGCAGGAACATATGAGTAAAATACCAATAGGCGGGAGAACGCTTACAAAGGGTATTCATCCTCTTCATCTTCCCCAGTACGCGGCCAGTGCCCCCTGTAATCACTGGTCTCCAAGCGTTGCATCTACGGCGCAATCAGCATATCTCAACTCATCTTAGAAAAAGGATACCCACATCCTCTGTAAGTGTTCCAATATCGCCTGGTGTCATGAGTCCTGAAATTCTCAGTCTTGGACTAGCTTGGACAGAAACTGGGAATTCTCCAAAGCCCCACTCCACGTCTTCCCCGTTGTCCTCGTCAGCGCCAATGAATGCGTCAGGGTAGGCCCTCCGAAGCGCAAGCATCCGGGCCTTCTCGTACTCAAGACCCAGGTTCTTCCAATCTAAAAGTGGTGAGAGTCGTTCGACGCGGTTTCGCTGGTTGATCCGCTGGCGTCGTGTTTTCTTCACAAAGTCAAACATCGAGTCCGCGAGCGCGTTGACGCTGTCATCGATGGAGGTGGTGCGTCGGTCAATAATGTAGATACCCTCATCAGAGGGATTATGGATCGAATCCTCCATGAAGCACCCAAATCCGGAGAGGTTTGTCGTGACACTAGGGATACCCATCTACTCGAATGAGCCGGAATCCCACAAGACAATGAATATACGACGTACCACGGTGCACTCCGCGGGAGTATACCCCCACGGTTCGTAGTAACTCGGAAATACACCCAGATGGCAGCCTCGTACAAATTCCTCATAGTCGAGACCCAGGATTGGGTTATTTGAGTTCAAAAATTCGGGGTGAAAGATGACCTTGACACGGTCTCCTGGTGTGTTGAAGAGACGTACGCGACGTAGCTGATTGAGGATCGGGTCATTCGCATCGTCTGCCATATTGTGCGTAACGATCGGGGGAAGAGTGTGTCGCTTGAGTGCGAAAATGCGACGTTTCAATAGGACATGGTCCTCTGCGCTTAGAAGGTCCTCAGGTGCGACCTCTGTGCGACCCTCGCCGTGAAACCGTGCAGCGTGCTCGAACAGTCGTGCGCCGACACGGGCCTGTACCTCGGTAACGGTATCGCGCAGCTGCTTCATGGCTGCCTGACCCTTGAGGGCCTCAATAGTATAACTATTGGTAGCAGCAGGCATGATGATGAACGCGACGACTGTGGTCCTACTCTTACTCTGCTGGAGGCGGTGATTGAGACGAGCAAGGGACTCGATGAACATATCGACGCCCTTATTACGGTACTCATACCGACCAGCTGTGAACATCTGGTGGTGCGTGATTAGTTGGAGAATATCCAGCAGAGCGTGCACGGCGTACATAAATGGTGTTTTCGAGATCGAAATCGTAGTGACCATAGAAATGCCCACGAACGAACTCGTTGATTTTTTCCTTGGAAGTCGCATGAAGATTCTGGAACTCATGCATAGCCTGGAACTTGACTACGTTCAAGCCATTTGGAAGGACTCCATCCGGCTTTCTCTTCAAGAGATGCTCACTCTCCCATGCAGTAATTCCGCTGACTGTCGTAAACACGTCCGCGCAATGTGTAGCGGCACGTTCGATACAGTAGCGATGGTATATGCCACGCTTGCCAGCTTCATGGTCAACATCAAAGTAGGCAAGGTTATTGTAGAAGTCGACGCTTCCAGCACAGAGATAGCGACCGAGAAGGGTTGCGTGTGTGGTAAAAACGGTAGTGACATCAATGTGGCGTTTTCGAGCGAGTGGGATGGCGAGTCCCGCCTGCCATTCGTGGAAGTGGGCTACTACAGCTGTATGAGCTTTGTGGGCAACATACTGAGCGTTGGTAAGCAAAGAAGGAATCAGTTGAGGCAGATTCAGCGCGTACCTCGCCGAGAAACCATGCCACAAGATAGCCGAAGACGATGGCCTCGTTTGTCTCATGGTCATTGGGGGGAGATGGAATGCCTGCAAGATTCCAAAGATCGGCCTTCCACTCGTCAATACGGTGATATTGGCTTCCCGTATCGAAGAGTAGGACACGGGGAGCACCCTCTATGAGCCATCGGCCATAAAGACATTTCACACCCTGTGCTCTCATGGATTGGAGTGTTGCGACTAAAGCAGGATCAGTGGGCTCCTGGGTTTCAACCTCCATAGGAGCTGTCTTGTAAATGAGGGGACCAATGAGGGTGTAACGATCACCGTACGTCTGCACAGTCACGGGGACCTTGGTCTTGATCACTGTATATATGCCTCCAACTTTATTAGCAACCTCCCAAGCGCACTCGAAGAGGATTGGATCCTGGACGCTACGCTTCAAGGTATCGTCAGGCATGGCGATGGTAAGCGATTTGTGAGACGCAGTTTGAGGCACGACATCTGCGGAGATGGTGCTGGCCATGTTACAATTGGGTGATTCCAAAGTTGAGCAAATGATTTTGAGCTACGTCTTATAGGACTGACCTCATAGCCACGTGACCCTTATCAACTTCCTAGTGGAGCCGGAAGCCAGCACCGACATAGCGAATTTAGATATGATCCTGACAAAAAATGAGATATTTCACCAAGGACGCGCCGTGCATCCGTCATCGCTTACATAATGAGGATGGGGGAAATATTATAATTCTGTAATTACATAATAGTAAAAATGACGAGAAGAAGTATGGAAGCGTATCAAAAGCATATAATATGATATATACTAGAAAAGGAGTGATCCCCGACTCAAACTTTATCTTGTGCATCGTGAAGCAGAGTACGAAACACTTTTTGAGCGTGTGCGCGTGGATGGCAGAGGACAGGGGACTACATTGTATACCATGAATAAATATGATTGAATCGGGTGAAATATTTAAATTACGAAGAAAATTACGGAAAACCCTAGGCCTGCCCCGGATCATGTATATTAATACACTCGAGTGAATTCTAGATCTGTTTAGCTCGGGAAATTGCCTAGTCAAGAAGATTTCAGAACAGTCGTCCGCCGGCGCCTGACCTGAGCATTATCATCTGCCATGTCCAGCTCATTCGATCTCCACGTTCAGACAACTGTCTCACCTCACAATGGTCAGACATACCATGTAGAAACATATCCCGCTTCCAAGGATCTAGACCGCACTCTGGAAAGTGCAGCACAGTCTCAAAAAGAGTGGATCAAGACAACGCTAGCTGACCGTATCGCGAAAGGTCGCAAATTCATTGTCCGTGTCCTCTCGGTGCTTGCAGAACCACATTAAACGCCCTCTAGGAGAAATTTTCTGCTCTTGCTAGTCGAGAAGCACCAGCAACATATGACCATGGTCTCCTTGGACATCATAACCTCGCTGAAGAGCTATGCCATCAGATGGGCAGGTGCATATCTTGACGCGTAAATACTGCGAATATACTGATTCGGGGCATACACATAGGCCCGTTGATCAGTGTTGGGGGGAGTTTAAAGGATTTCTACAACGCGCAACATATATGCTCGACATTGCTGAATCGTGTCTCTCAGACGTGACCTTTTCAGACGATCAACCTGGCTTCAGTCGCTCAATTAAGCGAGTTCCACTCGGTGTCATTTTCGTCATCGCCCCATGGAAGTGAGTATCGTTCAATTTTGAAGATACTCAAGACTCATCTGTTCCAGCTATCCGTATCTTGTCATGATCAATTCAGTACTTCCTGCACTCATCGCCGGAAATGCCATCGTTTTGAAGCCTTCTCCCCAAACACCTCTCACAGCATTACGATTCAAGGAAGCCTTGAATGACGCTGGGTTTCCGGCCGATCTCATACAAGTCGTGCATCTCTCGCCGCCCCTTACTCAATATATCGTACAGCATAAGTTAGTTGATTTTGTCGTGTTCACAGGCAGTGTGGCAGGAGGCAAAGCGATTGAAATGGCAGCCGTCGCTGCTGATGGATTCAAGGGCGTTGGTTTGGAGGTGCCGTATTTAACCGCCGTTGGAAGTACTGAGTCGCTTAATCAAAGTCCAGCTCGGAGGCAAGGACTCCGCGTATGTTCGTGCAGATGCGGACCTGAAAGATGCAGTGACACAGCTAGTCGATGGTAAGTCAATAAATTGTACAACCATGCTGCTTTCTTACCGACGTACGCAGGTGCAATGTACAACGCCGGGCAGAGTTGCTGTGCAGTCGAGGTAAGAAAGATTGCTTTCAACATCGAAGTATTACTTGCCTGAGCTGAACAGCGGATTTACGTTCATGAGTCCGTGTATGACAACTTCGTGGATGAATATGTCGAGGAAGCCAAGGCAAGCCGCGACTCTTGTAGAATGCATTGATGTAATTGCAACGCAAGTCCAGAAACTCGTTTTGGGTGATCCTACGAACAAGGGAACTACCCTTGGCCCTGTGATTAGCATCGCTAGTGCAGAGCAAATTCGTAAGCAGGTTTCTAGTGCAGGCAAGTGCTATCAGTTCCACAAATTGCAGTGCTTATGCGCCTTGGCTAATTATATTGTAGTGCAAATGGGCGCAAAAGCACTGATACACGAAAACCTGTATCCAAAGGCAGAACCGTGAGTCAACGTTTGTGCGACAGAAATGGATATTCAGCATTTACAGCGGCACTACATTTGTTGCGCCCCAAGTCCTGGTCGATGTGAATCACAGTAAGTTCTGTGATGTATTTATGTCTTTTGATACTTTCCTGAATTTCCGACAACAGCAATGGACATCATGAAGGTCGATCCTCCTTCTATGGTTGAAAGCCTTGTCTAATTTTGATGCAGGAAGAAACATTCGGGCCTGTCATTGGCATCCAGAAGGTGATTTTAATCGGTCTTGTTTGTGAGAATTGGCAATAAGCTTTAGCAGGTCTCATCTGATGCTGAAGCGATTGAACTCATGAATGACTCGAAATACGGTCTTACCGCTTCTATTTGGACCAAGTCGTCGGATGACTTCAACAACCTAGCAGACCAGGTGCAAGCTGGAACAATTTTTCTCAACAGGTGCGGATTCCTAGTCAAAATCACTGGTATACCATACTGACTCCCATACTTCAAGATGCGATTCGCTCGACCCAGCGTTGGCCTGGACAGGAATTAAGAACAGTGGACGTGGCGTCAGTCTGAGCAAATTCGGTGTGTCCCCACTGACTCAGTTCCTGCTCAGGCAACTCATGCAGTCACAGGATACGATCAGCTTACAAGGGCGAAATCCATCAACATGCGTATCAACACAACTTGATCTGATTGTGCGATGATAATGATATTAACTTGAGCTGGTATAGCCTACGGTAGTGAGATTGGTCTCCATACAACGAGGGAAGTAGAATATGATACAGAAAGTCGCAAACATCCCATCATAGCATGTTCTGGATACCTGTGGTGGAATATTGTCAGCTGTGATTCAACACATATGATTGATTAAAAAGAATGGTAGATCAGGACCCTCAAGCGTAAATAGAGGGCCAGGGTAATTATCTCCAACGTGCGGACACTCGGTCTGGTGCACAGCAATACAATCATCACAGTAAAAAGTCGGCAAAAGTTATAAAATCTCACCTATCAGAGGCCGTCGACCAAGAAGTTGGGGACAAAAAATAGCATAGGGTTGAAACAACCGACTGCAGTTTTTAAGGACTTTACATCTGCTGACATAAGAGGTTCTCACGCCTGTTTATTGCTCATCAACAGAAGATTCTCGTCCGCCTCAAGTCCGCCTTAGGCAAAATTTGTGCCCTCGCGAGTCAAGGACGTTGTCGAGGCGATATCGCATCGATGGGTGCTGCTTACAAAAATTAATCCGGTGCACAAAGAACAGCGGGCAATGCCCTCCAGGTATGCATACTGCACCAAACGCAAACCCGCAATGCTAACTCCCGCACTCCCTCAAGCATGCGCTGGTGCATCAATGTACGGCAGTGACCAGGCCTGAAAGCCTAATGAGCCCCTGGCATCATTTCATCTTCACCACACGTACGGGGGCAGGCTCTTAGAATCTCAGTTTTCAGTGGAAGGAAAGAACCACAGTCCATTTCCGTTTTCTTCTGGAAGTCGCGCGTCAATTGCCATACGTCATGCGGCTGCACGTCACTTTACTTACTCTTCGACAAACCTGTACGAGCAGTGGGTTTGCCCTTATGAGGCTCTCCAGAATAAAGCTCGCCAGCCTCTCCCGGCGCCTTGCGAACCTGTTGGCATACCTCAGATCTCATTCCCCAGGGTCCCGACGCACGACTGAATCTAACCATACAGTCCAGGACCGCATGGCTTCCGACATCTGGGGCGCGATTGTCCGGAATTCTGGGGTCAACGGAAGCTCAGTGCTGTGGAGATATGGCGAGCGAGCAGCAGGGCCCGGTCAACCACTATGAGAACTCCTAGGACTGTCCAGGATGATAATGGCAGAAATGGGAAGAGGTGTGTCGACGGGAAATCAAGTTGCTTACTTATAAAACTTGTGGTTGATGCTCGATTATTTACACCTGATTTGCCACACCCTCGTCCAATCATGTACGCCCATACCTAACGTGTTTGGTTTCACCGGCCGCGTCAGTCAGATAAGTTTAATGTGCGGCACGTATGAATTAATGTTACAGTGTGAATCGTGAATGATGCAGCTGAGATATACACTGCACAGTGCATATATCTAGACCTAGAATCAAAATCGGTTGCGCTTTCTTTGTTGCTTTAATATTGCCTCCGCCGGCATGCCCCTGTGAAATATCCGCCAGTCCTCAGCAAAGCATATAATAGGCTGACTGGTAGCAGGCGAGGGTGAACTCGCATTCGAAGAAAACAGAACTCACTTTCGTCCTTTCATTCTCGGCTCTTCGTCTACATCCATCGCGTCTGTTAAATCGACGCCACCTCGCACGATATTCCCACCAGCTGTCAACGGCCCTCGCTTTTTCGTGTCCTTGGACACGTCTTTGAGTGTAGCATTATACGCTCTATCGTGTTCTTCGTTATCAGCAGCAACAGCTACACTGTAAGAAGCGATCTGCGCGAGCTTATCGTCTAATGCGGAAAGGACTGAAGCTGTCGTCGAGGCCCTAAAAACATCATGATTAGTCGGGACAAGAGGAGCTGGAAGAAAACACAACACACCATGTCTTCAGCGCTGCAAGCACTGCCTCTGCTTTTCCAGGCTCGAGGTCTCGTCCCATCGTGTACTCGATCTCGAGCTGCTGCTCCTTCTGATCGAGCTTCCCGCGAAGGATGTCAAGATATATTGCATCAATTATGAGATCCTCCAGGTCGCGGATGGTGGGCATTTGCAGCTCTTGAAGGAGGAGAGAGTATGGGAGGATCTGTAAGGGTGTTAGGTTATTAACTGCTGAGATATACCTGAACATACGCGTCTGTTGGCGGCAAGCGATACGATGGACAGGTGCTTGAGCTTTATTATTTGAGTTTGGTTTAGTTGAGGCAGCGAGTCCTTGCTTGCTGTTTGACAGTCAGCACTGACCGAGTATGAGATGATGATCTACAGACCAAGGTAATCTTTGTATGTCCGATACGAGAATACCTGAAGCAGGGAGAAGAAAGGAGCATGCTGCTCGTTGCTTGCCAGCTGTTCGCGGAATACATATAAGGAGTATCAACCAGAGATACAAACAACATGACATACCTCCTGAATATTGGGAAGCTCAAGGAGCTCCGCAAAGACAAATACACCTTGGGCTGATGTGGCGTCCTGAATCAGTTTGGCCGCTGCTGCGCCCTTTGCTGACTTTGAGATGAGAAGGAATGGCTCGAGCTTTGCAGCAAAGTTCGTTCCTAGCTCCATCTCTGCGTTCAAGTGTCTTCAGACAACAATCCACGATTTCAAGTTCTGCTCCCCGTGAGAAAATAAGCTAAGCCAGGTCAATAAGTTGCGCATTACTACGTACACATTCGTTCCTACTTGTAAGAAAGTAAGAAACTACTAACGATACAGATATATATTGAAAGCGACAGAATAAACACGGAACCATGTAGAGAAAGCTAAAATTACATGACTAGATCTCCAGACTCAATTGGATTCATTTCTTCGTACCTGTCTGCTTGGTAGACTCGGTGGGTGCCTCGATAGTGATTGCTTTCGTCTCCTGCTCCGGAGGTGCCTTCGGGAAGGTGACCTCCAGGATGCCATCCTGCATACGCGCCTGGACTTGTTCAGGCTAGGTTGCGACAAGCGTGTCACATCAGTGACGAGCCCACCCATCATCTTGTGTGATCGTACCTTAGTTCCTTCCGGGAGCTGCAGGGTTCGAGCAAAGCTTCCATAAGAGCGCTCACGCACTGCAAACTGACCCTCGCCAGCCTCGCTTTTCTTCTCGCCCGAGATGGTCAGGCGGTCATTGTGCACTTCAACCTTGACGTTCTGCTGATTCATACCGGGGAGTTCGAACCTCGCCACAACCTGGTTATCTGGTTTCGCAATGAGGTCCATCCTATGTATTGAAAGATGTGAGTGCAGACTATCGTTCCCGTGGAGGCAGCACGCACTTTGGGCGGATTGTCGTGGGGCGAGACTCGTCGGAGTCGGGGCGGTCCGGGCGGAAGCGTGAACTAAATGCATCGTCGAAAAGACGATCAAATTCAGTGAATGGATCGTAAATAAATTGTGTGAGGGCCATATTTGGGGTAGACTTAGTGCGATGATGAGTGCAACAACAGCGGTGGTTCTTTGGCTTTAGTAATTGAGGACCGTCTTATATGTCGCTCCTAAAGGATCCATCATGCGCACGGGCCCAATGGGGCGTTGCTCCTGTCGCTCGCTCGGGGTATTGATCAAGTTTCCACATCCATGATTGTGTTGGCCAAGTCGATCGTCCGGGTTTAACTTTATCGCCATATAAAGCGACTGCTACAGCTCGAGGAACTCGGATCAAAAATGTACGCGACGAATCACTGCGTAAAGTGAATCTTGGGTGCTGAAAGAAGGGACACGCACTAAAAACATTTATGATTTCCCGGAATACTTCAATTGTATTCTTGAGAAGTGTTGCGCTGTCGATGATATTTCAATTTATGAATGATCTGAGGTAAGTCAAGTCAAGTCTGCCGAACCCCTCTGGGTCTCTGTTGCTGGCTTCGCCGAAGTTCATAACCAAATGCTTTTTGCATTCAACCCATAGTGTCCACTTATCCTACTGCACTGCCAGGTAGCGCTACGCCCCTTCAATGAAGTTGCGAACAAGTTAGGATCACTGCAGGGGGATGTGATTTAAAATCAACCTACAATTGTGCGGGCATTCCACGAAAATATGGTTGATAGGGTATGGAAATGACCCCCGTCTATAAGAGGAAGTTAGAAGGAAAGTAATGGTTTTTATGCGTACTGCATCATTCTGCGGCCCACTGACCTCCTCAAAGAGCGGTGGCAAATTGGTAGCATAGGTATCCAAAGGGCTGAATTGTGTGATGATAGTATTCAGGGCGTTTGGTCTGGCGATGTTTACTTTCAAAGTTTCACATATGTGTTGTAGTGCCTGCAATCATATTTCGGGTTCGTCGTTGCTGCGCTACATCATATCCGGCCACGTTGAGCTCATGAAATCCACTCGCTTCACAAGGTGTTTGTCAGCACCGCTGTAGAACTCTTGGCGGCTCGTCCTGAATGACGGAGTTCATCCAGGATCAAGTTCGTACGGACACAAATGAACTGCCGATCTACTCACCAGAGAAACATCAGCCTATGATCACAATGAAACGAGACCATCCATGAATGTGGGATTAGCTTGAGTGATTTCCTTGCTGGCACGGCTTTCCTCTTTTTCCTGCTTGGTAGAAACTGGCCGAATACATATTCGAACACCGTGCCGTTAGCTCATCGAGGTTGGGCTGGCATTGTCTGCTTCCATCACGACAACATAGCGTGGTCAGCTGGATCGGATGGAACACCCTGAGGGGATGTCTGGATCGAAGGGATAGATTGACCGACCTGACCTGGCAGGGCATTTTTACCCTCATCTCCAGCTTCGCATGTAGGCTGCCATCGAAATCTACATATATGGTGCCGCTACAGCAACACAGTCAGTTCAAGGAGAAACGTCACAAAAGATGTGAACGGATAACAGTGGACTATGAGCGCATCCTGCGAAAGTGATTGAACAAAAAATGCTCAAGGGAAAAGACTCGCTAGTCCATCATCTAATCAGCTAACTATTTCCAAGCTACTTTGGAAATCTTACCGGACTCAATGTCCGGGCAACTGTAAGATCTGCGTATGAGCCAACAAGCAAAGGGCTGTTGCATAGGAATAATAGAAACCAGCATACGCGTTAGCTTTGAATGAGTCAGAACAATAAACCTACACATCAAGTACAAGCTTGCACGACGAAAAATTCAATTCTACGCGTAGAGGAGCTGGAGGCGCGCAGTCAGGCAGCCTCGGTGCATACTCGGTGTGCCTCTATCAGAAGGACCGCGTCTGGATATACCGGAAGGTTTTCCTCAGCAAGAGAATACGCAGCGCGCCATATCCCCTTCGCCCCCATATAAAACCACAATATCCATATATATACGCCCTGCAGGAATCAGCAATTTTTGTCAGTGCGAGGAAAATAAAATACATGGATCACATACCACTGGCAACTAATTCTGCGCACAATTACTGTTTAATGCGCAGGCGTTTCTAGAACTCGCGGACAACCCAACATGTGTCTCAAAGATATATCCTCGGCTGATACATGATGAATTGATCAACACGCTCTTGGGACGTGGTCGTTTACCGTCATGCATGCAAGACGCAAGTCGGACAAGCCGATATATAGATATTGGGAAATGAATTTATCAAACGCCCAAAGGGCATCATCTTGCCAGTTATTTACAATCGCCCAACACGGCGCCGTGTATCCCTCGATACTGTGTTGTTGCAGGAAGTTGGAGAACCCTGATGCTGAGAGAGCAACAGCGCAGAAGTTGACAATTGACGCGATAGTAGAAGGGGTGCAATTGTGAAGAGGGGACAAGATCACGGATGCGAGATAGAACCGTGGCACGACGTTCTGCTTGGATTTGTAAAAAGGGAAATGCAAATCGTTTGCATTGGACCGAATCTGCTGATAAGGCAGACGTAGAGCTTGCGTCATACGAGGGAGGTGAGCTAGTAACGGATGTGCTATCGTCTAAGACTCTAGACTTAGTATCCATCGTGAGGGTGAGACAAGGGGGGAGATACTGGATAGAACTCGAATAGAGGTATAGCATTTAGGGGGATACAGGGGACTGCCAAGAATGACGCGCATGTGCGCGTTAGTGCGAGCGATTGGCTGATGAGCTGGCAGTGACGAAGAGAAACCGCAAATGTGGTAAAGGCGCACGCGTGTTCCATTGGATAAAGCTCAGGCTGGCTGCAGAAATTGACCCTGGTGCTATTTGCCTGGTGGCAGTGACTGAACTAAGCAAATAAGAAGTGGTAGCGTACATCGTCAAGTCTCTGAGACGCAGTGTAATTAAGAGGAAAGATACAAGTTGGGCAGAGCCATGCTCTTTCCCAGCGGCGATCAGCTGCCCAATGACGTGCTCGACGTCGGCGTCGAGTTCTTGTATTCCTCTTGTCGAACTGATACAGTGGACCAGCGTACACCTCATGGTTGCATAAGTTCGGATCGAAAGCTAACGTAGGCGATTAAGATCGTGAGTAATGGTATGTACACAGGAACAACGTCAATGAATTATGATCGAGAGATATTTTGATACTGCAAACTTGAACTTTCGTACTCTGTCAAAAACAGCCGGCTGCGGTCATTCACCATAAATCTTCGCCAGATCTCAGCGAATAATTACAACAGAAGGGTGGAATAACGCACGTCAGCAGCTCGTTGACATAATCCCTCACTAGTCCGACGCTCTCCGCGTCCATCGTAGAACTGGCGACCATCTGCGGTAGACTCACTAAGCCGAACAACTCATCAGTTGACGATGAATACTTCATGTATATAAGATCGCACCGAGCATCCTAAGCAGGTGTTCTGCTCCGTATATGGCACTCATATCTTTCTCTTGGCCGACCTGCACCTTGGGACCCGTGACGTACTGCTTGCGGATCTCGGCATATTGTGGACGCTCAAAGCGGTAGAGAAGGTTTGCACCGAGTGAGCGGTCAAAATAGACTTGCAGTCCTGAAATTATGGTTGGGAGGACAAGTTCAGGCTCGCGAAGGCTGGAAGATAGGATGGCGCATAGGTCAGCAAAAATATTGAGTGTTTTCGATAGATGAGCTGACGTTGTGCTTTTCCCGAGCCCTATCACATAATCTTTGAACTCCTGAAGGATCTCAACGACTGTTGGGCTTCGTGGTACGGTTACCAGCTTTCAGGTCATCAATATACAACTGATGCGCAACAGCAACACGATCCTACCTGACTGTTCTTTGTGATCGCCTCCCAGTCATCCACAAGCAGTACTTTCAACACCTCTGGGACATTGAGTTTCATCTCTGGCTTCTTGCTGCTATCGTCCTTTTATAAAATGGTGTCAGCACCAATACAAAGAATACAACAAGAGGCAAATTTGTATAAGAAGCAAACCTACCTCCTCTCTCCCTCTTTTTGTTCCTCTACCATCCTTGCGCCCAAGCCCGCCTCCGCGCGAGGAGCTACCGTCCTTCATCACACCCCCGCTATGGGCCTTCCCTTTTGAGGACGACCCCGAGGTAGACGCAGCCGCGCTGGCCTGCGCCATCAATGCCTTCTGCAGCTGTACATTCGTGTCATTGAACTTGAGCAGTCGTGTGATAGGCACCCATTCATCCCACCTAGCCAGCGGTGAGCAACAAAATAGCCCAAGCACAAAGGACGACGCACGTCTGCTTCCATCCCTTATAGTGCACGAAGAAATGGGGGCCGACTGTGGAGAGCTTGGTGTTGGTTTCGTCCCACGTCTCTGCTTTTAGTATCTTAGCCTCGTAGACGAGGGGACCATGATAGCACAAGATGCGCTCTCCGACTGTGAATGATAAAGACATTCGCTCACTGCACGGGACTCTCGTGCGTTTTGATGGTTTGAAAGGTCAGGTGTTTATGTAAGATGTCTCGCTACAAGACTACAACCAGACACGGTGCCTATCTTTAAAATTTGCACATTTTCGACACAACTAATCACTAAGCGGCGAATGGCATGGCATACTATTCCAGTTATTCTCAAGCATGGCATAGCAGGGATGACAGCAAGCAGTAAAGTACGAGACACTCATAGAAACCAAATAACGTAAGGAATGAGGAACTTCAAATACAAATACAAACCTCCACATAACCCATGCAACTCCGCAGTGCAGAAGCCTGGAGCTATGCATCCAATTTTGAAGTAGACATGAACGCGTGCAACATCAGCATGGAAAATTCTGTGAGGAGACTGTTCAGCACGATACGTTCTGATAACGTCCAGACCATATTAAGACGAACCTAAGCTCGCTGAACAATCGCTGTCGGCCACTTCGAGAAAGGATGGCCAGTATCAGGCCGACGTTCATCATAAGTGCCTCACAAACGAGGACAACGTAATAGCGGCTGTATGCGATCGAAGGGTTTCGTCATGCCAGTTCATGAGTGCCGCCACGTGGTCTGCTCGAAGGTCTGATCAACAAATAAATGAATGAACATGCTGATTGACCAAGTTCATAAAGTGGGAATGTACTCACGGCTAGAATAGAACCACCCCCGTCCTCGTTCCCATCATCGTCGCGCGTTACACGCTTCACAGAATCTCTTCGTGGTCCGCCTTGGGGGTAGGGTCCAATCGTACACCTCATCGTACTCTATCTTCAGTTTCTTCGCCAGCCCCCTGAACAAATCTCGTAGTCCCACGTAATCCGGGAGGTCCTCGAACTCAAGCCCTCTTGCATAGTTGAAGAAAATGTCGAACTCCACAGGAAGACCCACGGTGAGAACTGATAAAGCCTCAAGTTTCTTGTCTCGTATACCATCCCACGTCTCAGCGACTGTAGTACCCTTGATTTTCCGCCACGGTAATGTTCCCCGCAGAAAGTAAACCAGCATGTAAGCAAGAGATTCTAGGTCATCACGCCGAGAGCACTCTTTACCAAGTCATTAGGTCAACTACGGCCGCTTTGACAGCTGACTATAACTCACCAATGCCGTTATGCGCGTTGAGAGATGCAAAGAGGGATGTACCCACACCATGATGGTCGTCCTGTCGATACGGGATATGGGCGCTTGTTTTCGGGTCTCGAAATTTCTTAGCGAGCCCAAAATCAATCACATTGACCAAATGTTCTGCGCGGTCTGTCCCCATCACGAAGTTGGCAGGTTTGACGTCGCGATGAACAAAATCTCGCGAGTGGATGAACTCTAGACGGGATAGCTGGGTTGTTGGGAAGGCGTCAGTCATGCTGAGAGAAAACCGCTAAAAAAAGGAAAGTCTGACACCGCTTGGCGTCATAAAAGATGCTCTAGGCCACAAAATGCAGATGCGTGACGCGCAACAGTAGATAGGGCATACACCGCACTCGAGGCGATACCACAGATAAGAAAGAAAACTCACTAGTTGATCCGCAAGCAGCAGCACTGTTTTTATTGTGAAGTGACGATTGCACATCTTGAAGAGGTCTTCGAGGGATGGGCCCAACAGATCGATCACCATAACATTGTAATCGCCGTGCCTTCCCGACCACATGATCCATGGCACGCCGGGGCCACCCATGAGGGTCTTGTAGACCTTGGATTCCTGCTTGAGGGGACTGTTGCGCGCGATAGCTGGTTCTAATTTAATTGCGACTTCCTTCCCTGCGATTGTATGAACTCCAAGAAACACTGAGCCTATTTGAACATGATATGCAATCAGGGGGACCAGCGGCGGATGAGCAGAGATAGTGAGAGTTACCACATCCTCCAATGGCGATTTCCTCTTCAAGTCTGTACTTTCCACCGAACATGAAATCCATGATAACCTCCTGCAGAGAAAATATTAATCTCGACGACGTCAAGAACGATGAGCAAGGTAATTAGCACCTCAAAGTGATAGTCGTCCTCAAGCTGCCCTATATATATGCGAAGAATGTGGGGCAGAGAAACCTGTAAGTGGCGTATATTCAATTGAAAGTTCGGTTTGTGGATGCTTATGTCAGCCGGCATTTCGGCAATGACCTCCACAGTTCTTCCTGAATTAGAAATCACGAGACCGTGTCGCGACGCGTCACGCTCCGTGTCCCACACTCTCCTTTTCTGATTCAGACTAAATGCGCAGAGCACCAATGAGGCGCTAGCACACTTTGGCATAGCTCAGCGCTCAGCTCTCTCAATGCTATCTTCCTCGCTATATGTACAGCGTTAATGTAGCTAATGTGATCCTGCACGGATTCCCTACAGCAGTTGCTTAATCACCGCCTTCTATTTGAGAAACCAGTACGTGCGCCTTCTTTTGCTGATAGAGCGTACATTACGGTGACACTAATTTAACCGTATCAGAAACAAGAAGGATTTATAATAGAGAGCGCTAAGCTTGGCTGACGCCACACCTCTGCTTCTGCAGGTTGGGCTGTTGTTCTCCGCCTATTACCCTGCCTTTTCCTCGATCGGCTAGCCGTATTTCCGGACTCCAGCGAGACGTACATCTGAGCAGTGGGACTCTAGTGTCTCGAACAGGCTTATTGTTGACTCCAACTCGAATACATGCGCATTAATGTCACTAGCTTGAACGGCGACAAGCCAAGCTGTCGTCCCACAGCTTTTGACACCCCATCCGATCACCCACTGAGGCGCTCAAAATTGAGATGGCCCCGACAAAAGCGAGTGTCCTCGAAGGACGACATCTGCGAGTGGTCATAGAGGAGTGGGATACTTTACCTACATACGTTCAAAACTGAGCCATATAACTTATTCTCTTGAATGTCCGGCAACAGATTGCAAAAGAATGGCAGTTAACGTTCACCCGTCATTTGGCGAGAGCGAGCATTACTTTTTTAACCCCGCGGTGATGCGTGAATTTCGGACCATTCTCTATACCGCTTCCCTGTAAGGACACTAAGCATATTCTACATGTGTATCCTTGTCACTTGAATATGGGACGGAGTGGTGGGTACTAGGCGCCCAGATGTGATTGAGCACCGTGATCATCGAAAGGCAGAAGGTCCGTTGAATTGCAGGGACAGGGGTTCATGGGAGTTCTGCTGGGTTTTCATAGATAACCCAACTCATTGCAAGTAATGATAGCTCGAGAATCTGGTAAGAACATTGATGACGAGGTCTGTTAAGAAGCTATAGGTAGCCGTGCAGGGAGCTGTGAACATCAAAATACTGAAGAATGAAAACATTCGCTAGCACATCATGATGCATGATGAGTCCTGTGAGTACTTTAGGTTCCATCGCCTGTTCTTCCTGACTCTTTCCAAAGCGAAGTTGTTAGTGCGGAGCTATCTGTTCGCATAGCACTCAGTTGCAATGCTGAGACGCTAGAAGATGTTGACATCGTGGTATATCGATTTGATAACGGCGGTGATGCTTCCCGCAGAAGTAATCCAATCACGGTTACCGCAGGAAAATGCCGGGGAGCCTAGCTTTCGAATAGTCAAAGTCATTTCGTTTAGCTCCCCTGGCATATAATTATGGGCAAGTTACATGAAAGCGTTCGCATGAGATAAGTAGAAGGTGTCATGGGAGGTGTATTGGCTACTTCTCGAATTGCTCCTTTACAAACTGCTTGATAACAGTCGTGATTTCCCGTTTCACGGAAAGAGGCACGCTTGCTAGGGGATGATGGAAGGAGTCAGTGACGATGGCGAATGATCGAATGGAAATCAGCACTTTGCGCATGTGATAACAATTCCCGCAGGATCGTCTGAAGGGAAAGCGGATCCATGGTTCTACTGTTTTCTATTTGGTTACGTGTTGATTTTGGGATTACAACAACAACAGGACAGGCAAACATACCTTTGGCACGGTGCAGAAGATCATCTGTCCATCCGCTTTCAGACAACTTAGAGGACATCAGATGCAATATTCTATGTTGTAAAATGTTCAGCAGCCGGGAATTGCATCGAAAAAATACCCACCGATCCCACTCTCCATTCTCGATCATTCGACAGTGAATTTCTGCATAAAGTGCATCAACCTCGGAGGTCGATTTGGACATGGCAGTTCCTCAATGCCTGATGTTTCAATAGAGTACGGTATCGACCATGAGCACCAAACTCAAGCGAAGGGATGTTAAATGTCACTGCCAGACGCGTTTGAGGAATTTGGGCTAATGAAGGATGCAAAGTCCTTGGCTACGACTGCCGTGATGCAACGTTCAACCCAGCAAATCAAGTCAAGGTGTGTCGTGCGTACGAAGGGACGCGCAGGCTTTCACTAGTACTCAACGCGAAAGCAATCAAAGTCACGTGCGAGAACGCGAACACAAGTTCATGTGGAAGTTCTTGTTGCACAAATTGCAACGACAACGAGTATATTGTCGCGCCAACACGTCTCGGAGCCGCCAAACCAAAAGACGATATCACAGTGGTAGTGGCCAAAAATACATTCAGATTAGCTTGTCCGTACTGTAAGGTAACTACAAGCCATGACAAAATACAGCATGCATGTTCGATGTCCACATAGCGATACGCGATATACATACAGTTGAAAGTCCAGCACAGTCCATATTACAGCACAAGAAGAGAAAAGAGATGCTTCAGAGTCCGAGTTCTTCTAAGCGACGGGAAACATCGTCTTGTTCAAAGAAGTCATCGTCCCCTGGTACCTGAGACCCTTGGTGGCAGGATGCAGCATGTTTCCACCTAGAAGTAGAAGTGAGTCCATTGCTCGCCGTGCCGTGCCTTGCATGTGCCCTACCAGAACAGTTCCTTGACCTGACAGCAATAATCAGGAATGTCATGAGAGAGATCGGACTGATTTCATACCTTCACCTCGCAATCTTTGATACTTTCGACGGGAACCCACTTCTTGCATTTATGACACCTTCCTTCAAGAATCTCCGATCGCTCAAGTTTGAGTGGCTGGCGGCGACTACTTGTCCTGTATGACACTGGAGGTGAGAATGGGTATCCTGTCGTCGCTGAGACTCCTAAAAATTGAAGAAAAACATAAGTGGGCGAACAGCCATTTGGACGTCTCATACCGTGCGCAAACTGCATATGATAGCTGGAAAAAAGATAAATGACATCATGAAAGAGAGACTGCGAAATTGCCCTGAAAACAATACGTTAACATGATTGTATAGGTTGTGAGGGAAAAGTAAGTGACCACTTGAATGCAGAGAATTTTGTTGATAACCATATTTTTTGTCCCCGTCCACCGCGCAAAGGGCTTTCGATGCAGATGGGACACAGCCCTATCTTGGACCTACCTTTGCCTTTGACAAAGCGGGGAGTATAAAGATCTCGTGGATCGCGGGGAGGGTTATAGATACCGCCAGGATGTTTGAAGTGATTGAAAAGGGGAGCTCTGCACACTGTGAGCATCAAGTAGCAGGCAAGAAACGACGTACTCCTCGGCATCAAGTTGCAGATACGAGCTTATAGGATAACGTCGGTAGAATAAAGGAAAATCTGAGTGGCGAGAAACTTCTGAGGGAAGGCAACGCTGTGATGGTATGCCTAAAGAATGGGGCTCCTGAGTCTGAGAAGTAAGACCGACAACAGTGGGGCCACCAGAGGTACGTGCGCGTTTTGACCGGCGTGAAGGTTTTTTCTCATCGTGGTCATCCGGAGGGGGATGCTTGGGACTTCGCAAGGAAACCACATGGCTGGCAGTGCGAGGTGAGCCCCGGGAAGTAGAATCTAGTTCATAGTTGTCTTTCGAATGTCGATCGGTAGTTGAGTTCTCTCCACAAACGGGCGAGCGCATTGGAGAAGCGCCAGACCAATCACCAGAAACATTGTCACTAAGGGGACGCTCGGGAGACGAAAGGGGGGTGAGCGCAGAGAGAGAGGAGACAGGAGACCAAGACCGTTCGCTAGAATGCATGACAGGACTTGAAGTGAAGCCTGGAGAGAATGTATGAGGACCGGGGAAAAGTAAAGAAGGAAGCTTCTCCATCAGTGACCACGGAGTTGGGACACAAGATCCTCCAGAAAACCGATGTGATGAGTGTCCGCCTTCATGTGGAGACACAGGTGCATTGTCGTCAGACATCCTTCTAGCTATGGGAGACATATCCGGATCGGAGCTGTGCCACGATTGTGACAAGTTGAAATGTCGATCAAATGGCGTTCCTTCAGCATTAAGAGAAGAAGAAGGTGACAGGCCGCAGCGGGGTAGAGGCGGGACCTTTGGAAGGGGACTCGGCGAAGAGGACAACTGTTGCTCCACCCAGGATTCAGTGTAAGGTGCAGAATACACGCGAGATAGTTGTTGGAAGTCGAGCGAAGAAGACGACATCCCATAGCGGCGCAAAGGAGTAGATGACATTGATATGGATCGAAAAAAACTTTCAGCTCGTGGATACTGAAAGAGGGTGTCATTTCCTGAACTAGGAGGAGCAGAACCTATGGTGGAGTGTCGCATCGCTGTAGATACAGCGGAAGCATCGGAGCATGTAGTCATAGCGTCCTGTGTGTATTTGTCGCGCTGGAATTGGAGTGTTACTGGACTTTTAGGAGGGTCACTCGAGGACACTTTGAGGCAGTAATGAGAGCCATCGACTTCGCAACGCATTTTGATTCTATGAATATTTGTCAGTGAATTCAATTCGCCGATGCCAGCGAATGGGTCAGATTATTGCAATATTAATGATAATCTTGACTTGACGGTACACACCAGGAGGGCAGGTCTCAGCAGCGTGGTCACTGTCAGTACTATAGATGAGCAAGACAAAACGATATGTCAAGGTCAAAACACAGTGCAATGCACGGGCAATATTGCTATCATCCTCTAATACCTCGGAGTTCGCGGAGTCCGTAATTCGACACCGGCACAGCGGCAAGGTCACCACCAAGCACTGCCAGCAGGCGCAACTAATACATGCTTTCCAACAATGATTCTCTTACTTGTTCTGTATAACTGCTTTCTCTTCCTATCACTTCTTCCTTCAGCAAGAAGCTCGGCGTTGACTACTGCCATTGCAGCAAATGAGCGTTTATGTTTCTATGTTGATGCAGACAAAGCAGGGGAAAAGATTGGGGTGAGCACGACGTGCTCATGTTTGTTGAGTCATGCTAACGTCCCGCTTGAAGTTTTACTTTGCAGTACGTTAAGCAGTATTGTGCCAGCTCATATACTCATTGTCCCACAAACTAGGTTCAATCTGGAGGATCGTTCGACATAGACTTCGACGTCAAGGATCCAAATGAGAAGGTCATAATTGACGGCAAAAGCGAAAGGCAAGGCGACTACGTTTTGACTGCCAACACCGTCGGAGAGTACTCGTTCTGCTTCGAGAATGATATGTCGACTCTCACGGTGAAGTTAGTTGACTTCGACATCATGGTGGAGAGCGAGCCTCGCAGGGAAGCACCTGCTAAGCCTGGACAGGTGGCGGATCACACCAGTGCACTGGAGGAGAGCACATTCCGGTTGAACTCGCTGCTTTTGAACATCAAGCGTACTCAAAAATAGTATGTTCAGCTATTGTCTCAAGTGATCATCATGCATGCCGACCTTGCTTCCCAAGTTTCCATACACGAGAGAACAGAGGGTTCTCCTTGGTCAGGTCGACACAAAAGTTGGTGGATATTCTCACCTTTTGCGACTCGGTTACTCACGAGCAATTTAGTCGCCTGTTTTGGTATATGGTTCTAGAGAGTTTAGGCATTGTGGGCATGGCCGTGTAAGTGTAACCCACTGCGTAATTCGACTACAGCTGAATGATGTTTTAGCCTTCAGGTGTATATCCTCCAAACTTTCTTTACAAAGACAGGTCGTCGGTACAAAGTATAGTCTCGTATACCGACATCTGCATTTATATACCTCTATCATTTTCTGCGATTCCGCACGGGCCTTCAACCAACATCACGTTTTGATTGCCCAGCCTAGTTACTATGACCAAGGCGCAGTGCTAACATCCAGTCAAATCCCACTGCGCGCTTTGATATCAAGGGTGTAAGTAACTACGTTGTTACGTACTGTGGTGATCAGTGAATTTCTCCATCATGTCCATGGGCATCTCTCCTAACCTCGGCAAGGTTGCGACAATTCCGAATGAAAGTGCGCTGGTGATATCTTTTACAAATTCACTACATCCTTGGTTTGTCACGTGCTTAGACTTGATGTGACGTCACGCCCCAATTTGAATATGTCATCGCGTCAAGTTCAACTCCAACATTTCCTGAGTCCTTATCGTTCCTCAATCACCTACATATAACTCATCTGCGCAAACCGCCATGGCTTCCATTATTACCAATGTTGCACAGGCCGCGCACTCTGCCGCTGCCACGATGCTCAGCGCTGCCCAGATCGAGGCAGGCGAGCCGATCCCCCAGAAGCCCGTAAAGGAAGAAGATCCCGAGCACGCCATTACGCTCGATCTCTCTGGGAAGAATATCATTGTACGTGGTCCCATGCCAATTTTGTGCCAGGGGCTCATGTTATGTGCAATAACAGCTCGGCGTTCCCGGGGCGTTCACACCGCCGTGCAGCTCCCAGGTCCCGCAGTACATCGCAGACTATGACAAGTTCAAAGCCAAGGGCGTGCAAAACATCTATGTCGTTGCTGTAAATGATGCCTTCGTGGTAAAGTGAGCGCATATATGTGTATCCGAGCGCATATACTCAGCCAACCTATTTCCAGGGCTTGGAAAGAAAAGCTTGCACCACAGGGTACAGGTAGGAGTTTATATTTATTCATACCACAGGATCATCTCTTCATCGCACTGTGATATGGATTAGGCGTCCGTTTCATTGCGGATGATAAAGGGGAGTTTACCTCTGGCGTGGGACTCCTCTTCGACGCTTCTGGCCTTCTTGGCTCACCTAGATCCAAGGTTATCTCATTCTGTTGCTCAAGAGTCCGTGCTGTACTGAATTTTCTTTAGCGCTACGTCATCGTGGCCCAAGACGGGACGGTCGAGTTCATCACGGTAGAAGATCAGCCTGCGAATATCACTTCCACCGCTGCGAACGTTGTGATCGCTCAGCTCTAAATTGTAATACAGATATGCAGAGAAGTATTGTAAACCATTACGTGTATGATATTTTGCGATCGCGCTCGCCACTTGATTTGTTGAAGACAAGCAAGCCCTGAGAGGTTGCTCATATTGTGCTCCAGTAACGAAAATTTCACCGGCAAATCTGATACTCTCATGCCAATCAGTGTGTACAGAGTGGACACGAATGAGAATACATTCGTGGCATCCTGGCGTGAATTTTAAACAAACCAACAACAGACGTTAATCATAGGCGCATGTAAGTACTGGTACCCACTCAACTCGCCTCTTAACCATGCGATCCTCCACTGCGGCGGTCAGTGCCATGGTAGCTAGTGATACAATTCGATACACAGCTTGGATCTCAGGATGAAATGTTATATTTAGCCATCTATGCTATTTGTAGTGCACTGCAAGGTTCCGGTGACTGACAATACTGAAGCTTGAATTTTTGGTACCACAAAGGCAAAGTAACAATTATAGGATGGGATTGAAAATGTAGGAACAGCAAGAGATGTACTACTAGTCAGGTTTTGGCAGTCAATATGCATATGCCAACAACACGTCAGTCACGTGCCGGTGATATCAAAGAGTTGTGTGACATGTGTAAGTAGCCTATGCCCGCACTGCTACAGCTGGCCCATATGCACGGGTTTGTGTACTGCCCGCTGGGCGGTGCAATGTGCATGGTACTCAGTACTTGCGAATCAGTACTGCTCCGATCGAACCGAGTGTCCCGAAGGAAATGCCTGTTCTAAGAATTGCTCACATCTTACCAGGAACCGCCAGCGTTCTAGACAACTCGTGAGTCCATTTGACCCGTTCTACTGCCTTAATGATCTCCTTAGGTAGTCTACGCCAATGAGAATAGCTCAATTATTGCCCACAATCGCCCCCAGCCGATCAGAGGGGCGGTGAATCTTGTGCAAGGCCTCTTTTCAAGACACCTGTGCTGAGCGCTACAACGGCATCGCTCCAACCTGAGCCACACCGCCGGGCGCATGCACCGAGAATACGCAATTCTCGGATCGTCTCGGTTATCATAAAATCTAGGTATTTATCGCGTGGCAATTACCGAGATTCCTTATGAAACTTCTCGGTCAAATGTGTTCCTGTTTCCTTTCCTTTCCTTACCCAAAAGTTCTAATTGGAAGACGCGGGCGTCTCTTGATTGGTACCCTTAAGCAGAGCTGAGGCCCTCTCAGGCTGGTCCTTGGAGCTTGTTATCTCCCAAAAGTCATGGTCTTGTTGCTTCCTCAAGGCCTGGCGATATGCGTTTTCCTTCATGTACTCCTAGGCCTTGCAGAGGGTAGCCGAACTTTCTCCTGGGATTTAACGAATCACGTAAGTTTAAGTTGTTCTCTTTCGTATGTTATTTTTTTTCACTTCGACCAGGAATTCGAGCGAGTCACGGTGGACAGTCTAACCGTCTGTGATAGCCTGTACATTTCGCTTTCTTCGTCATTGGATGGCTATATCGGACAGTCTCCATACACTCTTTTTGCCTTTGAAGCTGGTGGGGTGCTGACTGCTACGCAAATCCATGAAGATGGTCTGTGGCAAGTGAAACACCCAACAGGTTCGTACAACCAGTCCTATGTTCAAATCGATTACGGAGCAGTATTATACAGGGTCTCAGCTGCTCCTGGCTCTCGTTGATTCCTTGGGAAACTCAGGTGGGGTCCTCCCCACAGTCTTCACGGTTGCATGTGGGTCATTTCTCCCGCAATGCCCCCAGAAACACACTGAGATATCTTCGCAGCGGGACCCTCAGACTGTCTTCCCGCACTTCCCACATCCGCATTTGCTCCGATGATCATAACGAGTGTCGACCAAATTGAGCCTTGCGACTCCTGGAATTTATCAATCTCAGGCGGAGTCCCACCGTACACCATCATGCTCGCATCTCCCGGAGCCCCCTTTCTGCAGGACTTCTATGCACCGCAAGAGTCTAGCCCGGTTTCGTTTATAAATAGCGGCATCGCACTAAGAGGACCTACTATAGGTGCGTCGGAATCCTCGGGGACCTGAGATTGTTGACTAAGGGTAAGCCTGTGTATTTTGTTTTCCGTTAAAGCTGCCGTGCGTGATTCGTGAGTGGTTTCCTCTACATTCATTGGATCCCGCTAGTAAATCTCTACTAATCTTGTCTCATTCCACAGATCTGGTGTATTTGGACATGCAACCGAATTTGTTGAAGTCGTCGATGCTAGCGGAGTGTCTTGTGAGGTTGGGAGTCGGAGGGAACGGGCCGGCATAATGATCCTTGCCGCACGATCAAATGGCACTGTAAAGATAAGCCATCAAGACACGATCATCATTGCTGTGTGCGCATCAGTTGGTGGGACTATGATCCTTGCCGTTCTGTGCTTTGCTGTGGTAATGTTCCGACGTAGGAAGCGAGGATTGATTGCAGGGCAAGATGCGCGGCCCCGGCCATTTGAGCCCGTCAACCAAGCACCATACACTAATGCATCTGTGCCACGGGCGAATGCGTCAGTCCCTTTGTCCGTCATTGACATATCCTGGCGGAACAATTTGGTGGTGTCTCCAACGGAGGCATCCTCCACACGCTCGCCCGTCGGTCCAAAGTCCTCTCCTTCACGCACCCATACGCGCCCGTTGCCGGTCCCAACTGCTTCCCGCCAGCCATCCAATACGTCTTTGCGTTCTCCAGAAGATTCCCCTTCACGACCTCCACGCAACCCATCCAGCCCATACATTGCGCAATCTCCACAATCTGGTTCCTCCTCGCGCATTCCCCGCCAGCAGCAGTCAAACTCTTCTATGCACTCTGCCAATAACAACCACCGTCCTACAAATTCACCTATGTCTCCGCAGCGTTCTGCCGTTGCACAAGAAGCCAAACGATCTAACCCTCGCTCTCGCACCGAGAGGCACAAACGCACACTCCATGGTTCACGTTCGACAGGGGACATTCCTCGTGACAATATGGCACCACCTTCCCACCGGCAACACGCAACCGTACCCCGTTCGTCATCAGACATGCGCCACACGAACCACCTGCGGCATTACTACTCTGCGTCGAATGTCACGCATACAAATCGTAGCGCGGTTGAGCCAGCGGGTGTCTACCAGCACCGTGGTGGAGGGGATCCGCCGCCGCCGTACCATAAACTCCGACCACTAGGCAGGTAGCATATGAGGATAACAATAGAGACATTTTGATTTCATTATTGGTCATGGGCGTCGTAAGTCCTTACGTTGGATGACTTCTAGAAAGTGTCATCTGCCGTTCCAGCTGCATGAAGGGCAATTTGGCAACGAAACTGGTATCACTTCTTTTCGATTTTCTTTTTCGCTTTACCCGTTTGTGGGTTACCTAATAACAGCAGCAACTTTCAACTTGAAAGTGAAACTCAGGACCTCCCTCTTCGAACACGACAGTGCGCGATATGTGGAAAATACGCAAGTGTTGAGCTGAAGACTCACAACCAACAGCCTTGGCAGCAGCCACGCTATCCCGCATAGCATCTTCCGCTCCACCTTGATGCGGGATCCGAAGAGGTATTGAAGAGGTATTAAAGCACATTGCCCGAGCCCGAGCCACCTTTATTTTGGCTCGTTGTGGACCTCCCAGATTAACCGTATTCCAACGCACCAGTAAGACTATAGGTGTCCAAATGGTGTGGATTTTCCACTAACGATGCCCCCCATAGGCTATCATGAAGTTCATACTCCCTGCTACCCTCGCATTCATTACTTCGGTATTCGCGAAGTGCTCATACACAAACACGAGCTCGTCCTTCCGTATTTTGTTAAGCTCAGAAGTGAATTGTGGTGGCTCGACATTGGAGATGGAGCAGGGAAAGGATATGCCATGCGCGTGCGCACCGGTCCCTTCGGGGTTGGTAGGCAATTTGAGCTCGATAGTTACCCAGGCAAGCAGCGTAGTCGGGGAAGTGCGTTTGTTCTTGGACCTGGACTGCTCGGGCGTACCCTATGGTAAGTGCTATCCTCCGGCGTCTCGGTCGTGTATTTAAATGGGATGTCAGCGACGCACTCTGGAAAATGGATGGACTCAAACGTGACAGGACCATTGAAATACCTTCAAACTTTCAGTTTCTGCGATGAAGGAGAGGTGGCAGCGTAACCTCAGGTTGGCGCTGCCGGACTTTGCTGGACCATTGTGTGTCTCATAGATTTAGAATAACGACGAATCAAACTTGATGATACACGCGTACAAGCTACTGTGTCTGGGCACCATAACCCCTGATGTTTTCTGCAAATGACCATCCAGTCTCGAGCTGTATCGAATCACTGATGGACACGCCTGCACTAGAGATGGTAGCAATTTGGAACTGAACAAGAAGTCAATTGATGAGGTGAGAACGACGATCATCGGAAATTTACCTTGTTCAAACTTCGGGCATCTCTGTAAAACAGCACACGCATACTATCCTCAAGAATTTTTCGACCTTCCTCTTCAGTAATGACGTCCTCCCTCCCTTCGACAGCCTTACGTAATAGTGGTTGGGCAATGAAAGCGCCATACCCGGTGGCAAGCGTCGAGGCAGAATATGTCGTACCCAAAAGGTCAACGTACGACAAGAACCTTGAACAATAGTTGATTAATGCTCGAGAAATACGTAGCACAGCCTTACCTCTTGCCGTCCTTGAATCCTCCGATAAGCAGGGAATTCCAAAGTGGGTTCATCTTGGACCGACGCGCGTACATGACCTGGGACATATATTCGTGGATCTCGATCGGACCGAGTTCGTGTCCATCCTGTGCTGATATCTCGTCGATGGACAACTCCTCAAGGATATACTGAATATACTGGAAGTCCGACATGTCACCTCCTGCACCGATGACAGTATAATTGCCGACTTGGTGCAGACGCTGTATATCCTTGAATCGAGCAAGGGACCCGTATGATGCTGTTGTGAAATAGATGAGCGGATGGACGATATGTCTTGAAAATGAAAGTACCGAGGTTGTCAGCGGCCATCATGACACCATCCTTGTACTTGATCGCCAGCACGCTCGTTCCAGTGACGATTGGTTGTCTACATACAAAGCCTCATTGATGGAAAGAAAGAATGGTAATAGAATAGACCTACTGTGTTCGCTGTACGCCATCGGCGAAAGTATCCTTTGGACCATTATATGGACGCTGGTGAATGGGGTAGGTAGCATATGCATCAAATGCGTCGTTTCTCTGCAAGAAGAAGTCAGTGCTGCACGCTGTACTCTAGTTTCAGTTACTTACTGGACGACCCCAGTTAGTTGGAAAGTGGTCCATGGTAGAGTTGGTACAACAGGTCAATCGACGCGCAAGCCAGACGCGACACCATTATGTCAGCAGGTCTGGCATGTGCAGCGCTAATATACGGCCCGGGCTAAAACCGCATTCAAAACTCACAAACTCGCAGCCAACTTGCCCAATTGCCATGGTATTTTTTGTGTGCCATCGGAGTTTCAGGCTCGATATCTGGACCCTAAGCCGGGATATGGATTCTGGAGGGTCAAAGCTGTTATGACACATGCGCCCACGCATATCCTGATAGCTATCCGCCATGCAGACACGCAGCACGTCTTGCATGCCACATACATGCTTGTCGCAAATGGCTGATAGTAACCAACACGCAGACAGGAACACACCCACCGGCAGCATTCACTCGTCGTAAGTGGAATACACATTGCCGCTTTAACAAACGTCGTTTAAATGACATTGACAGGCTCGTGGTGAATCGACTGTCGCAAGACTTGCTTCCGCTCACTGATATCCAACCGGCACCAATGCATGTTTATGACGACCTCTTTGCCAGAGCTCAGTCAGATGCGTATCTTTGGCCGAGTCATCGCTATAATACTCCCCACTGCTACTTCTCTGAACTGACAGATAATACGCTCTTACCCTTGGAGCAAAAAGTTGTTTCTTCGACCCAACAAAGTTCATGTGACGAGTTGCTGCGAGGCATAGGCAGCATGACACTGAAACTCGTTGATTTCCCCCTTCAGGATGAAGACGCAGAGAGATGCGATGGATGCGGATGTATCTGGCCAGCTGATGAACTTCGAATTCATATTCCGTACTGTTCACGACGTGTTACACACTCTGGGTTATATGTGTAGGATGTCTTGGTATCTGGTGGTACCAGCGGTTGTAATCCGTATTACTAACTGTTGTCAATGATAGGCTTCTCTGCTACGTGGCACCGGCTCAAGGCTTAAATCATTAATTCATGTCGCCCAAGTATATGCCTTGCGTGCCAAATGACTTGCGCACAAGCTCATCGTGCGACAGTGTGGTCATTGACAGAGTGCGTGATGTCGCGCTAGCACTTTTTTGTTCGACATTCTGACAACCTTCGAATTGCGAGAATGCCGTCTTTTACGTTTCAGCTCTGAAATTTCAAACAGGATGATGCATGATGACATCACGTACTTATGTACTTTGTTCGCTGGTGTGACTCATTTTCAAGTTGCACCTTCAAATTGTTCATACCTGACCCTGCCTATCGCCTCAAAGCGCGTCGATGAGTGCTTTACACGAAAGCTGAGGCTCGAGCCAGGACCGTCTGGCGCCGAAGGTTAAGTAACGTTCAACCACCCCCTCCACAATCCCTAACTGATTGGTCAAGGAAGTAACGGAAGTACGTGATAACATCTTTGGTCCAGAATGGTGCTCAGTGA
Source organism: Suillus clintonianus (assembly GCF_016758775.1). Classification (NCBI taxonomy): domain Eukaryota; kingdom Fungi; phylum Basidiomycota; class Agaricomycetes; order Boletales; family Suillaceae; genus Suillus; species Suillus clintonianus. Next base: position 77,408 of record NW_024539305.1, read on the forward strand.
TCAAGTTCTTGTTTTCTGAAGGGTCGCGTAGCAAAACTACCGTACCGAACACTATGCGAGCATATAAAAACCTTGCCTTCTCCTGGTGCGTATCCCAGTCGAACTTCCTTCGTCTTTTTGCTACTACCCCAATTCACGACCCACCTACACTCGTTTAACATGTTCAACAAGTCCGCTCTTTTGATCATCCTCAGTGCTGCTTTCGCAGTTGCCCTTCCCACCGGCTTCATTCCTAGGACCCTAGCCGGCGTCCACGTCCTCGGCGTCAGCGCCTCTGATGTTAAAACCCCATCCACAAACTACGTTGGCGTCCCCAGTGTACGTAACGCTCGCGAGGAGGCCCAACCTTCCCTCCAGTTTCCCCAAGTTGACGCAGAGAAGGAGAAGGCTCCCACAGTTCCTAAGGACACTTCCAGCGTCCCTGGCGTCACTCTCCCTCAGGGTGAGACTTTTGTCACAGACACACTTCCCAAGGTAGATGCCTCTACCGGCTCAGTGCTCAAGAATCCCTCTATTGCTCGCAGCAGCGTTCCTGCGCCGCCGCTTGGCTTTTCCAAGGCCAAAGGCAAGTCGAGCAAGGATGACTCGGAAAAATCCGATGCATCCACACTCAAGCCCCCCAGTGGTTCAGCGTCCATTTCCTTCTACGCTCGCACTGAACCCAACAACACAGTACCCCAACCTCGCGCCACGACGCCCGAGAATCCTGACGTATCTGATATGCAGTCTACAGTGGAGGGTGCTGGCAAGGTCACTGTGATTAAAGGCAATTTGCCCCGGGAACGTCACATTCCAGGTGTTCACATGCCTTCCGTACCATCCACCCACGAGTTCACCCAGTCTTCGCCCCCCCAAGATTTGAGTTCATTTGCAACTGATGCTGCCACCGGCCTCAAGAGCGCTTCATCCAATGTCAAGTCGCCATCTATGGCGCGTCGCGCTGAGTCGTGCGACTCTGGATACACCTTGACCTACTGCAGGCAGGTCTTATTGGATACTGCTGTTACTGGCAAAATGGGCCTGTCCTGCTCGTCTACAAAGACGAATGACAAGTGAGCTTTCTCTTTTTCGCTGCTTTCAAGTCGGTTGACATTGCTCGTTAGAATCTACCCCCTTTGTAGCAGGAGGATGGACGTGCAAGGCCTGGCACTCGACTGTGTAGATGCTACCGTCAACTCCCTTGCCTAAGCTGAACAGATATACTTTATGTCCTTCGGTTTGAACTTGTAGCCAATCCAACTGGAACTGTTTTTGGGCGTAGCACAATGTTTGAATATTTCTCACGACCAAAATTTACTACCTACACTGATTTACTACGCTCTATTCTGTCATATACCCATACTTAATGTTTGTTCATACCTTGTTCAATTCAGATGTTCGTCACAACCGGCCCTAAACTGACCTACAAATGAATTTTGCATTCGCACTCTTCACCTTTTCCAACTGTGGAAGTGAGAAACTGGTTAGACCTGGAAAGGGATACGAAAAGACTATGTAAACAGTATGTAAACAAACATAGCAAATGACACAGATTCCGAGGTGTTAGAGTCGCGAGAGATCCTCAATTCAGAACATTATCTGACACTGGAAAACTCGAGGTTCCGGAGGTGCACAGAAACGCTGTAACTTAAACCACATGTCTGATTTGCGTCTGAATATAATCATATTTGACTCGGATCATCAGTAAATTACCAGGTTCTGTACAGCATCAGCAAACGTGCAGGCGCCTGTAGTGTTCTGCACGGGTAACCCGCGGGTATTTTCAGCTGTACCCCTACCCCTACCCACAAAAACCTGTACCCCTGGCCAGGGGTACGGGTTTTTTCACGGGTACAAAGTTTTTGCCAGGGGTACACCCCTACCCGTACCCGTGGCGGGTAACCCGCAGGTATTTGTAGTACATATTGTAGAGCTTGATCAGGCGATTAAAATGGTGGTCTGATCATGTCAAATGGTTAAGATTTGAGCAAGATTTGAGCATTACAAGATAGGATCGCATAGTTAAGGAAAATGTGAATGTTGTTAAATGACTTAGGTGTCTAATCTGAAGCTAGTGTTATCTTGATTATCTTGTCAAACACTTGAGGTCTGGTTAATGTATGAGCTGTCCTTTCATTTTGTGTCCTTTTCTTATAATGATCATATCTTGCTCAAATCTCAACGGTTTTGCATGATCAGACCACCGTTTAAATTGCCTGATCAAGCTCTACACTATGTACTACAAATACCCGCGGGTTACCCGCCACGGGTACGGGTTTTTTGCGGGTTAAATATTTTGTACCCTTACCCATACCCTCCAAAAAACCCTCCAAAAACCCGCGGGTTACCCATACCCCTGCATATCACTAGGCGCCTGGGCGCACTTGGTGAGTACCTGGACGTCCTGGCGGTGACCTGGATGACCCGGTGGCCCGGAGGGTGATTGCTTCTCACGCACGCCAAACTGAAGTAAAACTTTCATTGAGATTTACTAGCTACTCCCTACCATGATTTCCTTGTACATAGTGCTTCTTTTTGATCCATCAATTTACTTTTCATTATGTCACTTCCATTTGAGTCTTGCAAATCAAATCTCGCAACTCCCAAGACTTTCGGAGTCAAACAGTAAGCAAAGGGGAAATTTTCATTCTATACTAGTAGGGCTACTGAGATGTGTATACTACTAGCTCGCACTCTGAACCCCCAACTCCGAGTCCAACCAAATCTGGCATGCTACTCTCAGATTACGAGGAATGTCACACAGAAGGATGTGCCCCTCACAAAAAAAACTGTGAGTCAACTCTGAGTCCTTGAAAACACCATGTTGTGACTTACCTAAGTTTCACCAGTCATCTTTTCCAGCGTCTCAAACTCTGTAATGATCCCTACAACCCTTTTGAATACAGTACAAGGCTCCACCTCTAGCAGACCATATTATTTATCACTGCGCACAGCACCCAAATATCTCGAAATACTCGACAAGCACAAGACACCTGAATTCCCGAGCCCCCAAGTTGACACTCTCACAGTCCCTGCTGACTACCTTGAAGGGCTCATTGAAGCATGCTGGAATGCTGAATGAACTCACTGTGATGCAGAATGTAAGGTTCAATTAGAAGAGCTGAAAAATTTGCTGTGTGCTTAGATATAACATGTATACTCAGAACACAATTTCATGTGCATGATGATCTGCATACTTATTTACATAGTAAGAATTGAACATGTCAAGAGAATGAGCAAAATGAAAACCATCGGGGAGGGGACCACTGCCAAAGACGGGGATGAGATGAGCACTTCGAAGAATGGTATCAACATGCTCCACAGACTGAACATGAGCTCCGTGTGCGCCAGTAATCTCAGGCTTCACCTTCCACATGCCTGTTACGCTGAAAGCGTAGACTCAGGTAAGAGCTCTGTACTAAGTCTCGGCTGAGATGAAGATGATGCAGAGGTTCATTATTGTTATCATTGGTGTCAAGACTTGGTGACAAGAATCGTCAGTAATGACAAGGCTAAAGGTATCAATCGAGTATAGACACTAAGATGAAGAGCCTTAAGTGAAATCGTATATGAGAGTGATCTTGCTCAAGGAAGGTCTATCAGAATACTGAGTAGATTCAAGTTAAGGACTACAGGACAGATGGATCGACTACTTATAGGTAAGAGATACTTCAGGGCAAGGCTACCAAATCAATGGTAAGGGTACAGGGTACAAGATAAGAGATAAGAGATAGGACGGCGATCAAGGATGCTGTACAAGAAGATGATGAGGACATCATAAGGCAGTACACAGTGAGAGAAAAAGATAGGGGGTACAGTCCAAAGTATGTTATTGTAACAATGCCTGTCACTGAATCTGGGCCTCTCCCCATCCGTGAAAACCTGTCAATCAACACACAAGGGTATGTCACACCCTCAAAAAGAAAAGAAAAGAAAAACTTAATACGGCCAATGATCATGCCCCTCATACCAGTTTTTTCCTGGTCCTCAACAATGAAGACACAATCATATCGTCTGAGTTATACTGGGCTAACTACTGCAAGCTCGTGCGGGGATTCCAGTTGATGTGCCAAACATAGCATAACTGCTGAAGATTTCACAGATGCCCACATCCTTCTTTGTGTGTGGGAACGGGAGTTTGAGCTGATTTGTTATCAGCTCAAGGAGGACCAACTACAATTCGTTCGACCATGCATTCACCAGACGAGCCACCTCATACCAGAGACCATACCTAAAGGCCCTCCGATATGCTATGCTCAATGGACCATGGAGAGAATGATCAGAAGCCTCAGTCGAGAGATTCAGCAGCTCTCCTGCCCTTATGCTAATTTTTCGAAAGAAGGTGTTCGGCGCTGCCAAGTCAATACTCTCCTGTCCATCATACCTGAGCTTTATGAACCTCCTAGAGGTCTTCTGACTGGAGTTGTTGACTTGGGAGATGGCTATGTGTTGCTTCACAAATGTGATAGGTACACTATGTTGCCAACCAGAGAACCTCCTCAAGCAATTTCCAACTTTCTTGGACATGAGCATGATCTCCCTCGTATCAAAAGATGGGCTCGCCTTCTTCTACCTAATGGCCAAGTGGCACGCTCAGCGTGGAGGGAGAATCTCAAAGAACTTGAGCAAATTTGTATGTCTCACAACATCAAGGTATGTTTTGTTAAACTTATACTAAATACACTACTGACATGATAGTACTACAGCTAAAATACCGTGGGCAGGAACAATATGGCAAAGTTCTATACTTTACTTGGTTGGCCATCAAAGCAGACTTGCTTGACGACACAGATTGGTGTTTTGCGGACATCACAGTCATCCAGTTATACTCTCTTCCCGACAATGCCCTTCTCCAACTCTCCTCACGTACGGTGGCCTCCTGCTCTCGCCTTGATAATATCTGTATTGTTCCTGTGAAGAAGATCATCAGTGTCATAGCGATGATTCCACATAAGCCGAAACTACCTTCTGGTATCATCGAGGAGCGATTCTTTTTGCTAGAGAAGCCCAGATTACAGATCTTGAACCTTGGTATCAATCACATTGATGAGGATGACAACGACAACGACAGAGACGTAGAGTAGTCAAATAGAAATCACACTTAGTTCCGTTTTTTTGTTGAATCATTTTTCACATTGCAGTACATGGTGGAGTGAGTGCATCTAGAAAGTATATAATGAGAGCACAATATGCGACATGTAACTTGCATGCAATTACAGTAAAATACAAAGATTCAGTGGACTCTAGCAAGAAGAAAGCTGCTTGTGACCAGGGAACTGTGCAGGTGACCCAAAAACCAGCCCACTTGATGGGATGTGTCCTACCCTGCCTGATGTCTTCACACTTGGCTACCTGTTCTGGGATCTGCGACAGAGAGAATGGCCTAACAATATGGCACCAAGGCTTCATCTCTGTGAGCATGATTGCACTGGTAGTTGGATCTGGGTTGCCAGATATTTGAGGAAGGTGAATGCATGGCAGCGTTATTCCATCAAGCTCAAGTTTCACATCTTCACTGTCACATACCACCATATCCTCTTCCTTGAGCTTCACAATTGTATCTTCTTCAGTCTCTTCAGCCTTCACTGTCTCACTGGTCTTCACACTGTAATATACGAGTAACATATGTACCTTGCACTCAATATATATGAAAAAAGTACCACATGGTGACCTCTGGGTCTGCTCCCTCTTGGAGACAGAAAAGAATGGTCTAAAAGTTATACTATATTAGATGTAGACGAAACAAAGTAAACACACTGTCATATTCCGTGTTCCTGAACTCTATCTCCAATCTAATCTAACGGCCGGTTCTTCGGGCCTGTCCCTTATCTCGATTATGCTTCTTACCCCATCAGTATAGTCCCTTTGTCTAAACCCCTATATGCCGGATCTGCTTGACAGTTAATGTCTGGAAACATTTTAGATCATAACCCCTAGGCCCAGATCCACTCAACTCTTCATCTGTGTTCCATTCCTCGATCGTTCCTGTAGTATTTTCCTTACACCTGTCAGTTTAGCCTTTCCATATGTTCCTCCCTTTGACCCGGATCTCCGCTGTTTTCGTCCCCGTCGCATATGTCCATAATATATAATACCTTGTACACCCGTAGTAGTTTCTCCAGTTTGAATATCATCTTAGACTCTGCCCATTCCTGTCCTCCGTCCTTCTCCGTGTCTAAGGGATTGATTCCCCGTAAGACTATACTGTAGATCCGTCTACGGTAGTCCTCCTCTATTCTCCGACACCCGGACTAAGCTAACCCGCCGGTCCAGACCCCATAACCCTACCATCTGAAGTTAAGGGCAAGTACTCGGGTAAGGGGTGCAGCGCACAAGCTGAAGCCAAGCCCTCCGGATCCGCCTTTTCAAGCACGGTCTTAACACACACCTTGGTTCCAGGACCATCAAACAAGACTTTGAATGTATAGGTCTTTCAGTTTGGTAGTACCCCATCAACTTCAAAGAAGACAACATCCCCGCACACACTGATGGTATTGGTTTTATTGATGACAATAGGTGAGGACATAATAATAGAGCCAATGTGAGTTTCTAAGTGAATGCGACGCAACAGTGACACACCAAGATCTCAAGTGGATACTTCCAGTGGAGTTACAATTCTATATCACTGCACTGGTATGTGCAAGTTCTGTAGCTCATACCTCCATCACACTGCCAGGATGTTCTCCAGCAACACTGGAGGTTCTCTTAATTTTCATGGCAGGTCTTTGTTTGATTCAGATAAAACTCACAGAATCCACATTTTGGTAAATATACCCCATCACCAGCACCCCTGTCTTCTGGACATATGCCGTTGCCTGACATCAGGAATCCATATATTACCCCACAACCAATTCTGACCCCGTTCCAACGGGTGCCTTGGTTCCTGATAATTTCTTCACTGAGTCTGTGAACTAACAATATAAATTATAGGGTGCATATATGCACAATAATCAGCAGCTTCAGGCCTTGTGTGAACACTGCAAGGCTCTGGAGATGCAAATCCTCAAAGTTATGGCTGAACGCAATACTGTCACATACGTATTGGTTTACGAGTTTGATTTAGACCCAGTCTCACATTTGACAGTGCTGCTTTTCAAACACTCACCAATGCTGTCCATATCCCAGTCACTGACCCACTTCAGTTCGTCAGCAAACCTACACCCATTTCACCAAAATGTGATCCCCACCGCCCAAATGCTCAGACGCATTCCAAGGTTCGCTTCTGGAACAAATCTGACTACCTTGACTGGTTGGATTCTCTGGAGGCAACTTCAAGTGATCACAGAAAACTGCCATTTCTGGAGGACGAAATTGGGAACCCGATATCTGAAGCCGTAGTTGAAGCTATCTGCAAGTCGCTGTGGGGGGCATGGTCTGAGCTTGCCACCCATAATCTAGCACCATCATCTTGGGGAAAACTCACAGCATCCAGAACTCAGTTGGTGAACTCCATCATGGAAAGTGCGCATCCTATCTTTAAGCTCGCTCACAATGGCTGGAAACTTGACTTCCTTGCTACGTCATCTTATTCTTTGTGTCGATGAAACCATCTGGACAACTTTGGCAACTATTGCAAAGCGAAGAGGAGCGATGATAACAACAACGGCAACGAGAATGAAAAGCCAAGCTCTTCGAAAGGGAAGAAACAACAATACCATGTTAAACATGAAGCCCCCACGAAGAAAATGAAAGGTGCATCATTTTTTGTTTCATACATGCCTTGTCTTTGAAGCTAACCCTAGTTGATACGACTGATGTCACTCTACCACCAACACCAGCATTGTCATTGACTCCCGAAGTATGGTCTTTACCTGAAGGCCTGTCCTCATCCCCTCATCTTTGAACCCTGTCCCAAGACGGATATGAACTACAATATGTTGATGAGCCACCGCGGAACCTGTTCAAGTTCTGGAGGAAGTATCAGAAGCTATTCCCGAGATAGCTGCACCCCCGGTGCTTGCTCCCGATGTTTTCCCGGCACTATGATCTCCATTCAAACAGCAAGTGCCAGCCCACCTGTCTCCTACAAGATCTCTCAAAGACAAGGAGAACACACCAACCATTCCTGCACCAAAGTCTATCAAAGTTGTGAATCCACTGTAAGTTGTCTACCAGATTGTTTTTGTTAATGCTCACAATATGTTATAGTGTCGCACTCACAGCTGCTGCTGCTCAAATCAGCTTCCCTCCACTTCCTCCCATCTCAGAGTCCACACCCACTAACACATCTGATTCTATGAAGGCCTCGACTAGTAAGGCGCCAAAACTGGAGGCAAGGCAAAGGTGTGCCCGATCCCCACTAGAAATGGATGGTACGTTCAGTCGTGGTGCATTAATCAGTTACATTACTAACAGTTTGGTGTAGCAACTTGTGCGCACCGCACTGGCTCAAGCAATTGAAGATGAACGGGACGACAGAGCCGGGAGGAGTTCTGCGTATACTACGTGGATTTGATGCCAGACCAGAGCAAGGTAGGTCATTTTCTTTCACATTACTATGTACTATTGACTGATCGAGTTGCTTTTTCAGAAGTATGATGATGAAGCAACTGCATTGGTGCATCTGTTACTGTTCATGTGTTACTATTCTAAGGGCCACTGCAGGTTGCTGACAACGCTTGGACTAAGGGTGTTTGTGAAGGCCTGCTATACTGATCCTGCCTCGATGCTCCACATCACTGAACCTTTTCTACCTATTCAATCCTATTCCTGCCTTGACACCAATGTTTTCTCATCTGCATGCTCTCTATTGGTCCTATTCCTGTCTGCATACCCTCTCCATTTTGTAGTCCTACCTCCACACAGTTATCTGATGTTTCAGCATGCTTTTGTACTTTTTCGTGCTGGTTTCCATCCAGTTATACCTGCTTTTGAATAGTGTAAATTATGATACCTGTTGTATCAGAAATAACAGCAGATTTGACACTATTTGAGCACACTAGCAGATCTTATACTATTTGAGTATATTGTAAGTGGAGGACATGGATATGCTACAATATTTCTGTACATATTTTCGACACACGGGAGCACCAGAGACACTGCCCCAGCTAATGTTTTTTTGTCTGGCTACAGGGCGAGGCAGGGAGAGATGCGCCTACATGTGTTTTTCTTCTCAGGATCACATCTCAATGTACCCTGCCCTCTCCCGTCACAGCAAGTTCTTACTGGGAGTGAGTAGTGAAGCACAAAGGTTGTGAATTGGACAGTCAACCTTATTGTTAGTCACAGTTGATAATCCGATTGTGGACAGCACTGCCCGGCACCACCGCCAGCCAAGGACATGCCACAAACACGTCACTGATTGTCACTGCAAGTCACACATTGCCACACCACAATACAGAAACAAACTGAAATAAACAGCAGCTGTCCAGGCTCTAAGGCTCTGTTTGCATATGGAATTCTACTTTAAAATTCCAAATGAAATTCAACTTCGCCGTTGTCTTGTTACTTGAGGGTCTTATATAGAAGCATGTAAAAATGCAGTGACAATCAAAACTACACTTTCATAAGACTAAAAGTTGCCAGCTCCTCAAGTCCACAGTCAACAGATTTTTTTTACTTCTCGGTTGATAATGTGTCGTTTGTGGGTGGTCAAAGAGTAAACAAGTTACCTCTATTTGTTTGAAGAAACTATATATAGAAATGCAACTGTGGATTTGTCGTGGATAGAAATATGATAGGTATGTTTCACCCTAGTAGGTTGTGTTTCAACCTATGAAAGTCTGTTTCAACTTTGTCGTGTTCTCCTGTTTCGTGTCTCTCTAACCGTAAAAGAGAGAGGTATTCGTTAAGTATACGTGGAGCTTAGCTCAATAAAATAGTAATAGCGAGCAACCTAGTTAATCGTATAACTAGCAGTTACTTTGTTGAAATAATACTTACACCCTCACTATGTCTTGCCTTAATCTCACTCTCAAATAGTGGGATAGGTTTAGAGTGGAAGTTTAACTTAAATCGTACTTCACCGGCACTTTGACTATGTCTTGCCTTAATCTCACTCTCCAAATAGTGGGATAGGTTTAAAGTGGGAAGTTTCAATGTCTTCAAGGCACCAATGGCCTGCACTTATGTGTAAAGTGGGAAGCTATATTTGCATGGGTGTAAAATGGGCTCCTTTTATACCTTTTTGGAGGCCAGATTACTAAGCATGATTCATGACATGGATTGGTAAGAATGTGCTTACAAACCCTACCATTTGGTGTGCTGAGTCAGCTTGTTTTACTAATAATACATGTATCTTACAAAGCATGATAAATCAAAGGCATGAGTCATCTCATGGATTGGTAAGGTTGTGCTTACAAACCAAGCCTTTTGGTGAGCTGAGTCATCCTGGTTACTAAGAAGATTATAAATACAGTTGCAAGTCTTACAAACCATGACGAATCAGTGACAAAACACGATGAGTCAGGCTGAATCCTTACAAATCAGCTTATTTCCCAGTCACATGACCTGATTACAAACATGATCAGTCAGCTAGTGAGAAAGTCTGATGAATAAGCCAAGAAAAATAGAATGAAAGAGAAGGTCATAGAACAAAATAGAAATACATGAAAATCCCCGCGTCTGATATGAGAAATGAAACACAAGAAATGAGGCTTCAGAAAACAGACTGAATGATAGAATCACTTGGTGATATGGTAGAGTACAGTTCATTATACCTTCCTTATCTTTTGTATAGCACACATGTCATGGTATGGACTGCATAGCATGCATGACACCATCATGTGACTTTGCTCCCACGTCCCACGTGAGTGCCAGCAGGCAGGTTGCCATCATGATAAGGGCTTGGGGTATATGGCTGATCCAGCGCACTGACTCGATGCAACACCATGGATAACCATCAACTTATGTTGCAGAAATGCTTCAAAGAGGATGTCCGTTGATGCTGTATCACTTTTATCATTACCTGCATTGCTGCACATGCTGTTTATCTGTACAATTTGTTATTCCTAGCATCACAACCCTGCATTCCTTACCACACATCAGCCTTGTCTGGTGAAGCCTGGATCTATGAACTAATGACAGGTCACCCTGATAGGATCTGCCATAACCTTGGCATCAGCATCGAAGTCTTTGAAGCATTGGTTCAGATTCTCCAACAAAATGGTATCCATCAGTCTCGCAATGGCGTCTCAGTAGAGGAGCAGCTGGGGATTTTTTGTACGCCTGTGTAACCGGACTTTCGACTCACCATCTTGGTGAGTGATTCCAGCGCTCCCCTGACACCATTTCCAGGTGAGTCCCTTGTCCAAGTTGTATCAATGTTGCACTCATTTTTTTTGTAGGTACTGCAAGCACTTGCTTATCTTTTTCTCAGACAACCCATTCTATTCCTCACAAGTTCAGTTACCCACCATAGACACCCCTGTATCCTCCTTGATTCTGGATGACCCTCGTTTTTGGTTTTTCAATGAATGTATTGGTGCCATAGATGGCATGCACATCCGCATCTTCGCCTCAGTCAGCGAACACTCCACCATGCGCAACTGCAAGGGATTCTTATCCCAAAACTGTCTCTTCGCATGTGACCACAATTTTATATATATACTCGCTTTGCGGCTGGGATGGCTCTGTTGCTGATGGTGCACTCTGGAATGATGCGCGTGCCCATGACTTTGCCTTACCCCCAGGCAAATACCTGCTTGCGGATGCTGGATTTGGCACATGTGATGCGCTGTTAGTGCCATACTGTGGTGTTAGGCTGATACACAGTAAAAAAAAATTAGTATTATATCTTTTTTTTGACATATATCTAGGCCATGGACCCCACAGGAGCTGTTTAACCACAGACACGCATCACTTCGCAATATCATCGAGCAGATCTTCGGAGTGCTCAAGCGCCAATGGCGCATTCTTCAGCTGCTGCCAGAGTACAAGATGGATGTTCAAGCACGTGTCCCCGATGTGCTCTGTGCTTTGCACAACTTCATTCATAGATACGACCCTGATAATTTTGATGATGAATATGCCGCAGATTTGTTATATTATGACCAAGAGGAAGGCGGCGAGCTGAATGAACTGGGTGATGGCCCTGCAGATGCTTCAGAGAGGTGGAGAGCTGACTGCCGTCGTGACCGCATTGCTCAGGAGATGTGGGAGGATTATGTTGCTATCCGTGTAGCACAAGGCAACCCTGTTCCCGTTTAATACTGGTTGTATGTCATATGTCATATGGAATCTCATTGGAGTGTTTGCAAGTACGAGAACATAGTATGTAAGGTGGATTAATCAATATTTGTGGTGCGCATCCCAGCCAGCTTCCTCTGCACCCAATTGGCCTTCAGATGATCGCCCTTCAGATACAAAAACACAGTGGCCTCATCCTTGTCCTTCATGAACAACTGTGTCATGTCCAACTTGTCGTCATCTAACAGGTACATGGCCTCACTGAGGACTTCAATGGCACATGCGAAGTCAGAGACAGGAGGGACGGGAGGGGCCGCAATAACAGGGGGTGCAGCAAGGCTCTTGCTCATGGAGGCCACCGCGCTGGCAAGCAATGTCATCGCTGTGGTACCCTCCTGCTGGGCTTTGGCAGTTGCAGATGGCGGGCGACAGCGCTTTCCTGATGGTGCGTCGACATCAGAACCGAGCACACTCGCCTTGCACTTGCCCCGGCTGGCGCTCGTCAGCACTGAATGCAGGGAATGCGGGCTGGCGCTTGTCAATGCTGAAGGTGGGCTTGTAGAGGGAACTGTGGAAAGAGCAGTAGGCGTGGTGGGAAGACAGGCCATACAGGGGACCACCATACCGGCAGAAATTTCATCAGTGGCCATAGAAAGCTCATGGAGGTGGAGTTCTCCAGAAGAGCGGGTTCTGGAAGAGTGGATACTGGTAGAAGCGGAAGGGTGAGCACTAGAAGAAGATGGTATGGGAGGTGGAGGCATGCTGGTGGTAGATACGACAGAGTCGCCCCGTTTTTTCTGCGACGGACGTGTTGGGATCGGGATTAGCGGAGTCGACGGGAGTGGAAACGGAGATGGAGACAGGAACAGAGATGTAGTGCGAGCACGACCAGGTGCTGACAGGTGACGTCGAGTGGCACTTGACGTCTAGCATCCAATGTCTCACCACGATCCCCCGCGACACTAATATTTGTATAGCAACAATTTTACCTTATAGACTTTGTACTTACCACATGAGCACTTCAGTCCCAATACCAGACTGAAGTGTGAGTACTTGATTCCATTCAGATTTATGATAGCGCCCTAACATTTACTAGTAGAATTGTTTTCTATCTACTAGGTACAGTACTATGGACCAGGAGTCCCAATACCAGACTGAAGTTAGAATTGTTTTCTATCTACTAGCACCCCCTCGCCCGATCTGCTCGCCTCTGATCTTCAGAGGTTATGAGCCCTGTCTCGACCATGGATACTACGCTCCCCAGCACCAACTCTGCACTGTTCAACATCCCAAAGCTCGCCGACGACAGCTTGAATTGGATAACCTATAAGGGAAGAATGTTAACAGCACTTGGCGCTCGAGGCCTGATGTGATATACCGACGGTCGTAAGACAAAGCCCGCTCCCTTCGATGTTGATGCGTCGACGGGAATACTAAAGAAGCCGGATGGCACTAAGCCGATGGACGAGGACTTAGAGGAACTAGAGGATAAGATAGACGAATAACAGCAAAAGGACCCACTGGTTAAACTACAGATCTTCAGCACCATTTCCGACCAGCTACTACTTCGAGTCCAGAACCTAGGCAGTGCAGCCGCTATCTGGGACGAGGTGTGTAAGATCCATGAAGGGAAAACGGAATGGGTCCAGATAGACCTCCGCCGCAGACTCCAGGAGTTGAGATGTGAGGAAGGAGGCAATTTGAAGGCGCATTTTGGGGAGCAACTATGCCTCCAAGAGCTGCTTGCGGGGATGGGCGCGAGTATCGAGGATTGCGATTTCTACGCGATAATGTTGGGCTCATTGCCCGAATCCTACCGCCCATTGGTCTCGTCAATAAACGCAGTGGCCAAGATAGCCCAGAAGGTACTCACCCCCTATGAGTTGATCAGTGTGGTCACCGAGGAGTACGAGCATCGCCAGCTCTTGGAGCGTCAAGCTGGGAAGAAGGGCAACAACTCAGCTTTTACAGCTAGAGCAGGCCAAGGGAGGAGCCGCGAGACTGGTAACTCCAACCAGCAGAATGCAGATGTGGTGTGCCACAACTGCGATAGGAAGGGCCACTACAAGAGTGACTGTTGGAGGAAGGGAGGCAGGAAGGAAGGGCAGGGTCCTCGTCAGAAGAGAGCGAGGCAAAACAAGACTGCAGCAACAGCAGCAGCCACCACTGACTCCCAGGACCACTATGCATTTGCGTCAGTAGACAGTGCACCTGGGGAGAAGGACTCACCTGCAAAGAACCACACAGCAATCATAGATTCTGGCGCTACCTCCCACTTCTGCCCCAACAGAGCTGACTTCGGTCCATACATCCCACTAAAACCACCCCTGGACATCAGAACTGCAGATGGTTCAGTAATCAAGGGCATAGGACGAGGTGATGTAGAGATAGACTTACCTCTGGGATCCAAGAGGACAAGAGTCACCCTCAAGGACACACTACACGTGCCAGACATGAGCTACACACTCATGGCGACAAACCGGATCGCAGCAGCTGGGCTAGCTGTCCATTTTGAAGGGACGAACTGCAAGATCCTGTCTGCAGGCCCCAAACGGCAGGTAATCGCCGAAATACCGCATGTCGATGGTCTGTATACTGTGGCAGGCCAGCGTGAACACCACGCAGCGTTAGCAAAGGGAAAACTCACCCTAGGCGAACTGCATCGTGCCCTAGGACACGTCTCACACTCAGCAGTGAAGTCCGCTGTTGAAAAGGGCTTGGTGGAGGGCATTGAGCTAGACTCCGCCTCAGAACCAGAGTTCTGTGAGGCGTGTGAGAAGGGGAAGGCGAAACAGCACCCGTTCCCAAAAGAGTCGAAACGACGGGTGTCGTCGTATGGGGAGTTGATCCACACGGACCCTTGGGGACCTGCTCAGACAGTTAGCATAGGCGGGTGCTCACACTACATGAGCTTTACCGATGACTTCTCCCGTGAGACGCAGATCCTCTTCCTGAAGCATAAGAGTGAGGCTCTTGGCGCGTTCAAACAGTATGAGGCACAACTCACTAGGCAACACGACGGCGCGAGGATTAAGACTCTGTGTTCAGACAGGGGAGGAGAGTACCTGAGCGCTGAGTTCGATCAATACTTAGTGTCTCAAGGTATAAAACGAGAACTCACCATCCACGATTCTCCCCAGCAGAATGGCATAGCCGAACGTCTCAACAGGACGCTAGTCGAGTTGACACGCGCGATGTTGCTGGCGTGCAACATGCCAAAGTTCCTGTGGACCGCAGCAGTTAGCTATGCGAGCTGGCTGCGCAATTGCTTACCGTCCAAGGCCACACCAGGCCATACCCCATACGACCTAGTGCACGGTCGTCGTCCAAATCTGGCCCAGGCCCACAAGTTTGGCGCCAAGGTGTATGTCCACCTCCAAGACACAGGGAAACTGGAGGCGAGGGCGGAGGAGGCGATTTTCATAGGTGTGGACGAGCAGAGCAAGGGATACCGCATGTTCTGGCCGGGTAAGCTCTGTATTTCTGTAGAACGGAACATTAGTTTCGTGCCCACGACAGTAACCGTGGCTGCAGACATACCGCTCGAGGGGGAGAAGGCACCACTGCCAATGAGTATCGACCAGCACGTCCCTACACCCACTCCATCTACCCCACCAAAGGTCAACACCCCACTCCCAGAACCAGCTGCCCCCAGAGCGACTCGCATAAGGCCTCCCATAGGGTACTACAAAACCCTACACCAGGGGGAGTCAGCCTCGTTAGCGACCACAGACGACGACGAAGACGACGCTCCACTTACCCAGTGGGCTCTAGCAGCAGCAGAGCCCAAACCGACTCTCCAGCAGGCGTTAAACGGCCCAGACGCAATAGAATGGCAAGAGGCCATAGACTACGAAATTAGTCAGCTGGAGAAGTTAGGAGCCTGGGAAGTGGTAAACGTACCACGTCATGCTAACGTCATACCCTGCCATTATGTCTTGGCCACCAAACGTGGTCCAGACGGTGAGAAACTGAAGCTGCGTGCCAGACTCGTGGCAAACGGCCAGCATCAGAAGCACGGCCTCGACTACTCGGAGACCTTTGCCCCAACCTCCAACATGGCCACCATACGCACCGTTCTAGCCATGGCCGCTCAGAAGGACTGGGAAGTCCACCAAGTCGACATCAAGAGCGTGTACCTGCACGCCGAGATCAAGGAGGACATCTACATGCGACCTCCTCCCGGGTACTTGAAGGATGGAGACGAGGGGAAGGTGTTGAAGTTGAAGAGGTGTCTGTATGGGTTGAAGCAGGCGGGATTCGAGTGGTCAGAAGAATTGGCAAGTGTATTCCTGGAGTTGGGGTTCACGCGTTCGCAAATTGATCAGGCCGTTTACTATGTACGTGAGGCCGACAAGCACATGGTCGTCACTGTGTCGGTCGATGACATGGCCGTCACGTCGAAGCACCTATGCCATATCACCGAGTTCAAAACCCAACTCCGTAAGTACTTCAACATCACAGACTTAGGGGAGCTTGGCTGGCTGCTAGGCCTCAAAGTTGAACGTTCTCGACCCGACCATACCATAACCCTTTCCCAGCACGCCTACACCAGCACGATTCTCGAACACTTTCATCTGATCGATGCGAAGAACGCCGTCATCCCCATGGATGCTGGTAGCACGCTGACCATAGAACAATCCCCAGATACCCACACCGCACTTGCGCACATGCAGGACGTACCTTACCAGCGTGGTATTGGGTCCCTCATGTATGCTGCCACCAGCACGAGGCCCGATATTGTGTTCGCCATGGCTACACTATCCCAATTCATGCATAACCCTGGACGGGCGCATTGGGAAGCAGCGAAGTGCACGATGTGCTACCTCAAGGGTACGGCTGACTATGGGATAATGTTAGGGGGGACGGATGGAGGATTAGAGGCATACATGGATGCTGACTGGGCCTCCCAGCCCCATTGCCATTCGATGTCAGGATACGTCATCATGTTGAACGGCGGCCCCGTCGCGTGGAGCTCGAGGAAGCAACCCATTATAGTGTTGTCCACAGCAGAATCAGAGTACATCGCTCTGACGGCTGCAGCTAGGGAAGTACTTTACCTGCAGTTACTCCTCAAGGAACTGTACGACGAACCACTCACCTCCACGCCAATCTACTGCGACAATCAGGCTGCCATCGCGTTAGCGTCCAACAACAAATTCCACGCGCGTACAAAACACATCGACATCCATTATCACTTCATTCGCGCGCACGTCAAGAACGAGACCTTCCAACTTCGCTATTGTCCAACTGATGACAACATAGCAGACGCGTTTACGAAGCCGCTTCCTCGACCCCGGTTTCAGAAGCTTAGAAGCATGATGACACTTGGTCCTGCTCGAGGGGGAGTGTTGGGATCGGGATTAGCAGAGTCAACGGGAGTGGAAACGGAGATGGAGACAGGAACAGAGATGTAGTGCGAGCACGACCAGGTGCTGACAGGTGACGTCGAGTGGCACTTGACGTCTAGCATCCAATGTCTCACCACGATCCCCCGCGACACTAATATTTGTATAGCAACAATTTTACCTTATAGACTTTGTACTTACCACACGAGCACTTCAGTCCCAATACCAGACTGAAGTGTGAGTACTTGATTCCATTCAGATTTATGATAGCGCCCTAACATTTACTAGTAGAATTGTTTTCTATCTACTAGGTACAGTACTATGGACCAGGAGTCCCAATACCAGACTGAAGTTAGAATTGTTTTCTATCTACTAGCACCCCCTCGCCCGATCTGCTCACCTCTGATCTTCAGAGGACGTTGATACCTTTGGCCTTTGTGCCGGATGCTAAGAGATCAAAGATCTCGAAATGATCGAAACCCTTGGACTTGAATTGTTTGGCCGCTGGATTTGACTTGAAAAAAATTAGATTAGGCTCCAGAGTGATGACAGGAAGTGCAGTACTCACCTTCACATACCCTGCCCAAGCGCTAGTGGTGTGCTCATCTATAGTTGCCCCCTTCTCAACCATCCATGTGAATCCAGATGCTGATCCACCAACTTTGATCGCTTAAGGGGCAAAATAGGCACTCCTGAGCGCGGAAAACTTTGTCTTGCAGACCCCATTGGTTTTGGGCCCGCCCTTCTGGTTTTGGAACTGCTGTGCAATGTGCGCAGCAGCTCCCATGTATGTCTTCTTGGGGAAGGTGAGACCGTCAGTCCCAGTCCTGTTCTCATAGAGGTATTTGAGGAGGGAGACCTCCTCTTCCAGCTTCCAATGAGCTGCCACTTTGCGGCCCTTCGGCTTGGTTTGAGAGCTGGCTGCTCCGCTGGTGGAGTCCCCAGAGCGATTAGAGCGAGACACAGTGGACTCAGAGTCTGAGAAGTCCATGATGTGGATGTTGGACTTAGAGATTGATGAGCGTGACTTGGAAATAGCCGAGAAGTGGCTTAAACCTTCACCACTTGTTGTAGTATTTGCCCTTGTTATATGGTAATAGCCATGTGTGGACATTCCAAATCGCACACTAAGTACCACCCGGGGCCAATGCCCATTTCCCTGGACTTGTACCACCACCCATATGGGGTGGCTTAGTCAAGGTATACCACAGCTGTATATTGCTGTATATTCTGTTTTTCTCGTTGGGTGGCTTAGTCAGGGTGTACTGCAGCTTTATATTGCTCTATATTATGTTTTTCTCGATATACACTTCAAATATATTTTATGGTTTAACCCTAAGTTAGTGTTTATTGACCAAGCAACAAATCTTATTCAAGTGCGACATATCAATATTTAGGAGCAGGCAACAAATCCTATTCTAGCATGACATATCCAAATTGGGTCTCGAAAATTTTCAATCCTCCAGATCATCCTCCGCATCGTCGTAGGCCTCGTCGTGAATGACGACGTCCTCGTCCTCGTCAACACTCGGCTGGGAAGTATGATCTTGAGTCGTTAATGAAGTAGACCAGAGCTGTAGAAATGAAATGGAAAGCCTATGCTGCAGCGCTGCTTGCCGAAAAGCATACGCTGCAATACCTTCCGATAATAGCCTGTCGTCCACTGCAAATTTTGCACGATTCTCCCACCACCTGGCTTTCCACTCAAGAAAAGTACGTGTGCGCCGCATCTCTTCCTTCAGGAGTAAAACTTCTTCATTCCAGCGTAAGGCGCGTGCACAGGCTTTTGCCCATTCCACGCGGAGTGCTGCCATGGTTGAATGAATTAGATAACGATGAATATTTAATATTAAAATACTCACCATCATTCAAACCGGCATTGTCGTCATCCCCTAACATGCCAACCGAAGTCCATATCCACGAGACTTGCATGAAGCCTTGTCCGAGACGTCTGCTGGCAGCAGCCAACTGCTTCTTGGTCTGTTTGCATCCATTGGATCCAATGATGTCAGAGGGATTCTCTAGTGATCCGACATCCTCACTCGGGCCCTGAACATCGTGAGCATTGAGAGGCCGCAGTTCACCCTCCCATGAACCACGTCCCCGTAACGCAATCAAACACTCGTGAGCGGTGCGATACTTCCCAGCTAACATCTTGATCTTGCCATCCAAGCGACTAATTATGGATGCTGCACGGGTGTTGGCCCTTTGACCGCGGGTTTCCCTATTCCTATGTTTGATGAGATGAACTCTGGCACGCAGGGCATTTCGGAGTTTGTGGAGACAGTCGTGGCATTGAGTGTTGCGAAGTTTCTCTTCGATGCAGGTAATATCATCACGGCAAGTCGACGTCCGAATCACAGCGCTAATGCTGGATGGCAGCAAGAGAATGGTGTTTTCGGCTTCTACCAAAGAGCCGTCGTCGTCTTGCTCAAGCAAAATTTCTAAATCGACCATGTAGATGGCCTGCACGGACCGAAATCGATGGATTTGTTTAAGAAGTGAAGTCCGGCGCTGTTGCAACTCTGCTTGTTGATATGAGGACAGCGTCCCATTAATTATTTCAAAGCGTAGACGTCTTCTACATAGATCATCAGAAATATCTCATTCGAGGATGTAAAGATACGTACTGCGAGTCTTCTAATGATAAACCCCATGCAATAAATACGCTCAGGCTCATGTTGTGATGATGAAATCTTCCAGCCGTAGCAGCAGCCTTATCCTGCTCAGCAAAGTGGGCGCATACATCAGCTTCAGATACACCTAAACAATTAAAATGCACATTAAATATACGGTTGTGTTAAATAAATAAAAGGGCGCACCACGTTCTTTGTTTGTGAATGGGTTTGGCTGTGTCTTGTCTGCCTCCCAGCTCTCGACCATCGCAGTCCACTGGTTCTCATATGATGTGCTGACTGTGAGATTGAACTCTTGAAATGCGGCCTGTTGACGATCACGTTCCTTGACCGCAATTAGGAGTCTCTTTCGTAATGAAAGACCTAGTAAGATTATATCAGTATTTGACCCAATGAGACGGCACTACTAAGGGCTTACCAAGGCCAACAAATTTACGCCAATTATGATGACCAAAATGGTCATCCAGGGTATCATGTCGGGCACCAGGTCCCATTTCCTTGGTGCTATTTGCGACCCGGTTCATCTCCGACCAATTCCGTTCAACACCTTCTCCATCTGTTCGCCCTACTCCTGGCATGAGGTTGAGCGAATGTGGAATAGAGCAGCCGTCGTCATGGGCACTGGCGTGAAACTTTGGGATCCCAAACATGAATGATGTTGTTGTGACTGCGACAGGTATATGCATTTTCTCGGGAAGTTTGGTCATCCTGTCGAGGAGGTTGATTTTCCATTGGCAAGCAATATCGTAGGAGATGACGACATTCAAAAGAAGAAGGGGGATGATAGTTGAAAAAAAAATGAAATCCATGTTGCAGAAGCTAGTTGCACGTTGCACGTAAGTGAACAGAACCCACAAGTCGATTAGAATCTCACCGTTCGCCCTTTTGCAGATCACCCACCCCTTTGGGGCGCACAAATTCATGATGTGCACATATGCAGAGCCCGACGCCTGTGGCCCGTAGTCCGTTCGAAAATTTTGACTCGGCATGTGCCAGAGCACTAAATCCGCTGCATGTACTAACCTGTGTATGTTAGAGTTAGAGGAACTGGCTAGTGCATGAATTTCAGTGTAGACGTACATCTTTCTGGGAGGCAAATTGCAACACATGGGCACTGTAGGGCTTAGTCACAACAAAATATGCAAGACCGGTATGCATGCCGGGGTCCGCCAAATCCGACGATCGAGTTCTGTTCTTCAGACGAAAGTTGGCGTCCATGGCGATAATTGAGTAGTAGAGGAACCTGTCAAAGCGAGACATTAATATTATGTACTCTGAAGAGGGAAATACACACTTTAGGGAGGGCTCTACGGTCTCCCAACCTCTTGGTAGGTTAATTCCAGGATGTGGGCATGCAGGGCAATGTACCGCGAGTTCACCTTGTCGTACATTGGCGATTCCGTTTTCCACATGACCTCGCCCACCTCGCTTCAAGAGTAAAATGTGGCGATATTCCCGGACCATCCGCATAAACGCTGTATAGCGACTCTAAACGAAACACTTAAGTATTTAGCTGCCAAAAGGCGAATGACGGCTCACCTTTGGAACAGAAACACCGGTGTTATCTGTCAGACGCTCTAAAGTTTGGTAGAACTCAAAAGCGGAGACTTTACTAGACCACATAAGCAGCAAGAAGTGCTCGAGAAGTCGACGGGTGCACGCTGTTTGAGGTTGATGAACTGTCGAGGGAAACCAATCGCATCGCATGAGCTGTTGGTGGTGAGAAATTTGTTGGTCACATGCACAGAAGTCAACATTCACGTGGTGAATTCCGTTGACGTGCAAAACAATGAATTCTATATGTCCGCGTACAGGACATGGACATGTCATATCCAAGTGTCCTAACTGCACGCGCAGGCCTATGTCCTTCAATGATGTACGTTCAAAATATTGACCATTCCATTTCTGTTAGGCAAGATCAGTTGAGTTCACTATAACCTGAATTACTGACTTTAATGACATGCAATGGCAAGCGCTTGTGGTGATCAAGGCAGCATTCCTGGCAAACTATGTCACGCCCAAAGCATTCCTCGCACCGGAATAAGCTTGGTATTGGGTGATTATTTTCATCTAATCTTTTGCATGAGCAGAGCAGCCCTGCACCGCCACGACCCTCTAGTCGCTGATCTTCAAGGAGAAACTCCTCTCGATAACCGACACACCCGTCATATCCCATCCACTCTCGTAACGGAGCATCCTATGCAGGATATGGTAAGTCTATCATTTAGAATCTTGCCTGAATGACTCACTGAATTTGTGTAACGCTTGGTCGAGGGTTTGTTGATGATTTCTTGACTGTCGTGCTCCCCGCGTTCATCTTCACTCCAGCCAGCCTCAATGTCCAAAGTAGGCTCCAAGTCATCCGCAAAGAATGCTGTTGGTTCATCATTCTGCATACCTGTCGGCTGTAGCTTCATTTGGGAGATTGGCATTGTTAACTGTCTGCGCCGATCAGCTGTCAACCATACCATACGCGAATGAGCAAAATTTTGATCTTGATCATCACTTGAATCAGCCTGGTAGGCGTGGTACTTTCGTTTGGTGCCCATTGTTGACAACGGCGCGAGTAGCTGGAGCCATCGAATAGGTCTTTTTCTCTTCAATGACAAGCAAAATACTAAGAAAGAAGCCTCAATTACCTCCTGTCCAGCTTAGCCATGCGACTTCCTCATTGATAGTAACCGTGCCATCACTTTTGAGTCATCGATATGACTTACATATTTGTAAGGGATCTCGCGTTCACGTTCGGCTCCAGACACTCACTCTTGTCTTCATCCATCAATGAGCCAACTTTCCCCCGCCAATCAACCTGCGAATGTCCCCACTGAAGCAGATGTGGAAAACACATCTTGCTGTACAAATGGTGACTGTTGTGGTATGTCTCTCCCTTTATTTCATGCCTTGCATTAACTCTTGCCCTAGGCGAGATGCACTGTGGACATACCTCGTCTATTGTGCATGAGGTGAAGCCTTGCGGCAGCACTGGAAAAGTGTGTATGCCGCCGTGCTGTGGTATGTTTTGACGTCTTCTCAATGCCAATTCCTGATGTTGGGCTAGTTGATTTGGTTGCTCGTGCGGTACTCTGCCTCCTGCAAGACCATCACGAATCTGCTGCAATTCGTAACATGATCCGTAGTATGGTATTCGAGGAATTGTATCTTGGACAAAGAGAGTCGGATTCGCCTGAGATACACATTGAGGAAAGAGGTGGTGTTTCATATATCACAGTCCCAACCGACGACTTAGATGTTAACGCGCCGGAGGATGGCTGAGGCTCATAGTACTATAGTCCGAGAGTATATCTCAAGTCATTTGTCCATACTGTACTGAAGTGCTCGTGTATCCACTGTAAAATATCATAGCAAGGTTTTTTCTGTCTATGCATGCATGTTTCAGACAGTTGAGTATTGAATATCACGAAATATTGAAGCACTGGCATAGTACTTGATGACTCGGACTTGACTCGGACGTCAAAAGTCTGGTCTACATGTCAACTTACTAGTGTATCACACTGATCCTGGAGTATTAGTAGTTTTATCATACTACGGCTCGTCCCCAAAGCCATCAAAGTAACATTGAATATTGAATATTAAATGTCGAATGTTGACTCGGGTGTTCAAACATTGAACTTCGGTAGCTTTAAGTTTGACTCGAAATCACTGTGCTATCACGATTGCTGGTACTAGTGCTATAGACGTCTATACACTGCTTCAAGTTCTTACAACACAACACAACATCGGCGCTATATACTAGTCGGATCTACTCGCCATTACTTCTTGCGGTGGAGGAGTCCAATCGGCGCTGCATAGTAGTAGTATGATCTACTCAACTATGTAAGTTCAAATCTGTGTGCCAGTGTGCAGTCAGATCTACTCACTGCTTCAAGTTCTTACTACAACACAACATCGGTGCTATATACTAGTCGGATATACTCGATATTGCTTCTTGCGGTGGAGGAGTCCCATTGGCGCTGCATAGTAGTAGTCCGATCTACTCAACTATGCAAGTTCAAATCTGTGCCAGTGTGTAGTCAAGATCCACTCACTGCAATGATCTCACAACGTTTTCTACTAGATTCTACTCATCAGATCTACTTTTAAAAAGGGCTTTAACAGAAGACGAACTCCAGGTACGTAGTACTAGTATGTTCTGTGGTTATTGTCCACAACAAGCCTCAATCCTATTGACCAGAGAACCATGGACTTCTGTCGTCATATATTTGCACCCACTGACCCTCGGCGAGATGCATTCTGCAGTCAAAGCTAGGTAAGGGTTTTGCGTTTGTTCAACTGAATGATCACATGCTAAATTCAATAGACTAGATCCTACTCTAACATACCCAGATGTACCCGTCATGACAGAATGCGACATCAATCGCTTGCTCGGAGATGCTGACATACTAGGCTGATAAGATTAACAGGTCTTGCTAGCGTTCAAGGACCGTAATGGCCATCACTGAGCCGTAATTGGTTCTAATCCTGCCATTTGCATGACCAAGTAATAGTATTTATTGCTTCGTAAGTTTTAGATCACTTCGCCTCACCGTCGTCCAAGTAACCCTTCATCAATCACAGACCATGATGATAATACCTTCTCCTTGCTATACTACTCTTGATTCGAGGATTCGTGCTATACGCGAAGAAAGCAGGAAATATTGTGCTAGGTGGGTTCTCAAAGCATTGTTCATAGTCTTTCTCACTATTAATTATCTTGGTTTCGATACTATCAGGCACAGGGAGGCCCTCAATGCTCAAAGGCATCAGCCTTGTACAGCGAAGACTAGATGCCGAAGGACCAATAAATGCGACGATCCAGCAGCGAGCGACCTCCCACTCATCGCGCGAGTCGCAAAACTTTTTGAGCCGCAGGACTCTGACTTTGACAAAGAGACAGAGGGGATGGATGAGCCGCAAGTTTAAATTTAGTTTTCCGGTTGTATATTTTATTCTTACAAAAATATTTTCAGGCAAACTCTTGCAGAGTGTCTTGCCATCTTAAAGGAAACCAAAGACGTGTTTGTCTCGCTCATCAAGTCACCTACTGAGTTCGTGCAGGGCGTGTTGAAGAAGTTACTCGCTACTACTAGTATACCTGACGACGCTGCAGAAACACGCACGACCCAAAAATGTGACATCACCGTTATTCAAGACACTATCAATTCTATCGAGGATCTACACTGCGAGGTTCATCGAGGGCTGGATGCGATTCTGGAGATGTGCGGGGTTTGCGATGAGTGGAAAGCAGGTAACGACATCTGTCAGTCTATGAGTTTAGTGGTAACCCAACTAGATGACATCTTGTGTCATGCTAGTATGTCGGGGATTTCAGAAGTTGTGATCGCTTACGAGTTGGGCGAGTTGATGTATCAGCGAAATGATTGTTAGGGGATCGTTTTACTAGTTATGCTGCCTTGTGTACTATGATAGTAAAACTAACGAGATTCATGACATAAACGAGCAGGTGCAAGCTGTTGATTTGAACAAAAAATTACAATATATCTAAGATCAACGTAGGTACTAAGGGTGCGGATCTATCGGGATTAGAGGGAGCTTTGGCGATGGTGCAGACTTTAACGGCATTTACGGCTGTTGGATTTGAGACGCTTCGACAAACGTGGACTTCTTGGTTCTGGTGCCGAACATTTCTTGACCGGGCTGGAAAAATATGTCAGTTGAATTGACTTAATCAGAACACGCTAAGCTGCTTACCTGGAAACGGTCGAACTGCGAGATTCTGTGATACATTCCATCACCCATTTTACATCGTCTACAGCTGTATGCCAAAGGGGGTCGTCGCATCCAGTACTGTTAGCACAACCCCACCATTTTAGCGCGGCCAATACACTCCAGAAGCCGTTTTTCCTGGGTTTGTCGAGAAGACTCCAATCATTACCATTATGGCGAGGGACTTCATTGGATGGCGATATGTTCCCCCACGTGGGCTGAATCCCACACCACCAACTCCAGCATGCTGTGCCGAAGTTCTCGGGGATAGGCGGCTGGCCTGTATGTGCACGGGAAATCCACCAGTGAATTGCAAGTGGGCGATCTTTGCTGCTGAGAGAGGCAGTACCCTTCCCAGACGAGAATCCAGAAGACTTCTCAAGCTCTAAAAAAGTTGTGAGTAGAGCATTATATCGAGAGGGAAGTTGGGGGGCGGTGAGATATTCGATCGCTTCCCGGATCCATGCAGGGCAATTGGTGGGAAGCACTGATATACGATCTAAATCATGATCAAACTCAGATCATGGTAGAAGACTCACCAATGTCATCATTCTGACTGTCCTGAGCGAGTGAGCAGACGGCGTTGTCTACACGAGGGGATAGAAGAAGTTCCAAATCTTGCATAGGCGGTTCTGAAGGGGACACGGGAGTGGGCTGTGAATCAATATCATCATTCTGACTGTCCTGAGCGAGTGAGCAGATGGCGTTGTCTACACGAGGGGATAGAAGAAGCCCCGAAACTCGCGTAGGCGGTTCTGAAGGGGAAGCGGGAGTAGGCTGTGAATTTGCCACTTCAGGAAGAGGTGGTTCAGAATCCGAGGGCAGTGCCGATCTACTGCGTTCTGCTCCAACTGAATTAGGAATTTGGTTGGTGTCCCCAGCCAGGATGAGAGTTCCGTTGGTGTGTGCATTGCTGGAAGGAACAAAATGCCTAAAATTGATATCGGAAGGGCCCTTCTTGGTTGTGATAGGGCTGCCAGTGCGACGGTTGACATAGGTGAGGCGGGCTGCCGAGTGGGGGAGTTGAGAACGGCGGTACTCCCATATCCCGTCGGCTGGAGACTGATCGTCATCGTCATCATCGGGATCCGATCCATCCGGAGAGTCCGTATCGGTGGTTACTTCACCGTTGTCGTCGTGAACTGCTGTCAAGCGTCGTTTGCTCTTGGCAGGCCATTTGACTGCCTTTCCTTTGTCATTGGTCGATGTGGTTAATGTCGTCTCTTCTGCCATGGCGGTGTCAGAGTTGGGATGTGCTAGGAGACCGTCAGAATCTTCCAGGTCTTTGGCGGGAGTGTCTGGAAACTTCCGATCACAGCGATCCTCTTCGGCTAAAATACCGTTATTTGAATCGTATAACGGTAACGAAGATGTCACTTACTGTAGCAGCCATTGAGAAATTCCTGAAAAAGCTTGGTGACGATCTTGAATTTTTCCTTGTTAGCCGTCTGCCAATTTCCCGGCTGTGGTTGAAGATTGACACCCTCGTGCATGCTTACGAAACACGTTGAGAAACACTCAAGGGATGATAACACACGACTTACCTGATTACACTAATTTTGCCTTGCTTGCGCGGTTCGGGTCCGCCAACCATCAGGGTGACGTGCATGCCCAGCGCACATGAGATTCCAGATAGCAGAGGTCCTGCAAATGACGCAAGTCTATCGAGAGCACTGGAAACAATTAAGCCGCCATTATTGGGCATAAGATTATGTTTGTACGTACGCTTGACGAGAAACTGGGTCAGTAGGAGGAGAGCTTTCCAACGAGGCCTTACATTTCTTGACCGCCTCTTTGCCTTCTGTCTGGGCGAGTGCTTCATATTTTTTGATGACCGATGGTTCTTGCTCCTCAAAAATAGTCCGCATGACATGTTCGCGGAACGAGGGTTTCTCTGCCGGAGGGCAAGATGAAAGTTCCCACTGTGCCTCGAACCTTTCTTTCACAATGCTTTCGTAGAAATCCTTGGACCACTGCTGTTGAGCTTGCAGGGTTCTGGGCTTGTGTAGTGAGACGCTGGACAACTGGGAAAGAAGACATGGCCATGGATTGTTCTCGGGTTTCATGCGGGGGCCGACCTTGCGCACAGCTTTGGAACGGTTGTCAAACCAATTACGTAGAGTCTGTAGCGTCAATTTGTTTTAAAAATGTAAGAATTTAAAGGAAAAAAATACCTTGCGCATGGCTGTAATTTTGCGCTGCTTTTGAAGGGATTCTAACGGGGTGAGCGTCTCAGAACAGTGAGATACGGGAGACACGTCGGATGGCAGTTCCTCTGAGACCTTGAGTTTCCAATGAAAACACGTGAAATAGTCGTTCACAATGATATCTAGGTAGTCGTTTGCACGGTGAGTCGGTACGACTAAGGAAGACCATGGACAGGGATCCATGGGACACAGACCAAACACAAGGAACAAGGTGATGGTATAGGTGAGGACTAGCTACAACACATGCTCGAGTATATCTATCTAAGTGCCTCGAGGCCCAGGCAAGACCCCTGGCACCCCTGGCAGACCCCTGGCCTCGGACATGGCCAACCCCTACCGACACAACGGGTTTGACTTTCTGCGAGGCTGCTCGCATACTTCAGGATATGTGATGTCAGAAGCTCTAGTCGTGATCCTGTTGCCCAGCATTTTTTCAGTATTTCTACATAGGCGTTAGCATCACCAGGCAGCTGGTCAGGTTCATCTGGTGGTATATCTGGCACTGTTTGAGGAGGGGGGGATTTATCTGACGGTCTGCTCGATGGCATATTCAAATCACTGTAAACGGATGGAAAATAAATACATGGACATGGTATTATCACTCACCCCATGTATCCCTGTAGCCAATATAGAGTGGAATGCGAGTGGTACCAGTGGCAAGGCTGGGGTAGTATCCAAAGGAAAATATAAATGCTGACAAAGATGTATACCTGTCCTATTCATGCACGGCGCGTGATTAGTTTTTGATCCAGGTAAATAGAATAATATATACCAGGAATTATCCTGCATTATCCAGGTATTTCTTACACCTGGATCGTCGGTATGCTCATTTTGGATGGCGAGCATGAGGAATTCAAAGTCCGAATGCTGGACGAGGTTGTGTAAGCTTTGCCCAAAAATGGAAACAGTACTTAGCGTGCAATTTGGAATGTCCGCACATGGCCATTACCGCACTATTATGGCCATATCTTACAACTACGGCTCAAACCTTAAATCATCGGTGTAGATACAGTAGTACGATTTTCTGTAGTATGCTACGAGTTTGTTCACGCAATTCACCGTGCTTAGTGTTTTTCACGTGGCCGAAAATTCTATAGTGGATGGGCGGTATCGCAGAGGTGTATTGATAAGAACTTGGCAACCTGCCTGCTGGCACTCACGTGGGACGTGGGAGCAAAGTCACATGACGGCTAAGTTGAATTTCGTTTGGAATTTTTAAGTAGAATTCCATGTCCAAACAGAGCCTAAGGTAAATGATTAATTCATGTCGCCCAAGTAATATGCATTGCGTGCGAAATGACTTAATGCACAAGCTGTCCTGAATACTCATCGATCATCGTTCATCGTTCATCGTTCAAGTTGTCGGCGGTCGTGCGACAGTGTGGTGCGTCCTGCTGCGCTAGTACTTTTTTGTTCGACATTCCGACAACCTTGGAATTGCGAGAATGCCGTCTTTTACGTTTCAGCTCTGAAAATTTCAAACATGATGATGCATGATGTGACATCACTTACTTTTGCACCTGCAAATTGTTCATATCTCACCCTGCAGCCAATCGCCTGAAAGCGCGTTGATGAGCGTTTCGCACGAAAGTTGAGGCTCGAGCTAGGCCCAACTGGTGCTGAAAGTTAAGTAACGTTCAACCACCACCTCCACCACATCCTTAACCGATTGGTTAAGGAAGTAACGGAAGTACGTGATTATATCTTTGGTCCGGAATTGGTGCTGATCAAGTTCTTGTTTTCTGCAGGGTCGCGTGGCACACAACCACCGTACCGAACACTATGGCGAGCATATAAAAACCTTACCTTCGCCTGGTGCGCACCCCAGTCGAACTTCCTTCGTATTTGCTACTACCCCAGATCACGACCCACCCACACTCGTTTAACATGTTCAACAAGTCCGCTCTTTTGATCATCCTCAGTGCTGCTTTCGCAGTTGCCCTTCCAACCGGCTCCATTCCTAGTACCCTGGCCGGCGTCCACGTCCTCGGCGTCAGCGCCTCTGATGTTAAAACCCCATCCACAAACTACGCCGGCGTCCCCAGTGTACGCAATGTTCGCGAGGAGGCCCAACCTTCCCTCCAGTTTCCCCAAGTTGACGCAGAGAAGGAGAAGGCTCCCACAGTTCCTAAGGACACTTCCAGCGTCCCTGGCGTCACTCTCCCTCAGGGTGAGACTTTTGTCACAGACACACTCCCCAAGGTAGATGCCTCTACCGGCTCGGTGCTCAAAAATCCCTCTATTGCTCGCAGCAGCGTTCCTGCGCCGCCGCTTGCCTTTTCTAACTTGAAGGACAAAGACAAGTCGAGCAAGGATGACTCGGAAAAACCCGATGCATCTACACTCAAGCCCCCCAGTAGTTCAGCATCCATTTCCTTCTACGCTCGCACTCAACCCAACAACACAGTACCCCAACCTAGCGCCACAACGCCCGAGAATCCTGACACACTAGTATCTGATGTGCAGTCTACAGTGGAAGGCGCTGGCAAGGTCACTGTGATTAAAGGCAATATGCCCCGGGAAGGTCACATTCCAGGTGTTCACATGCCTTCCGTACCATCCACCCACGAGTCCACCCAGTCTTCGCCCCCTCAAGACTTGAGTTCATTTGCAACTGATGCTGCCACCGGCCTCAAGAGCGCCTCATCCAATGTCAAGTCGCCATCTATGGCGCGTCGCGCTGAGTCGTGCGACTCTGAATACACCTTGACCTACTGCAGGCAGGTCTTGTCGTCGGACGACAGTTTCATTCCGCAGCTGCTCCGTTTCTTAAATGTGGATACTTCTGTTACTGGCAAAGTGGGCCTGTCCTGCTCGGCTGCAAAGACGAGTGACAAGTGAGTTTTCTCCTTTTCCCTGCTTTCAAGTCGGTTGACATCGCTCGTTAGCATCTACCCCCTTTGTAGCAAGAGGTTGGATGTGCAAGGCTTGGCACTCGACTGCGTAGATGCTATCGTCAACTCCCTTGCCTAAGCTGAACATGTATACTTTATGTCCTTCGATTGGAACTTGAAGCCAATCCAACTGGAACTGTTTTTGGGCGTAGCATAGTGTTTGAATATTTCTTGCTACCAAAATTTACTATCTACACTGATTTACTACGCTCTATTCTGTCATATACCCATACTTAATGGTTGTTCATACCTTGTTCAATTCAGATGTTCGTCACAACTGGCCCTCAACCGACCTACCGAGTCAATTTTGCATCCTTGAAGGTTCTGGTTGTAGGAGTCTACCGCGAGTCCCGGACTGTCGGGCGGCTCAGCTGGAGTGCACCTTGGTACGTGGTACGGTGACGAGACATTGAGGAGGCTTTCCTTACCAGAGCTGCTACACTTGCGTGATATTCGCAACAATGGTTCGGGCGTGTTGTGGAGGTCACCGGCCATCACTAGCATATGTAGCATGTGTATTACAATCGTATATTAACTGCTCTCCCTCTGTTGTTCGATCTGTCAGGCCTTCAGGTTCGATGCAATAATAAAATGATCGATCGCGCCACCAATGATGCCTCCTGTTCAATTCAGTCCAGCCAATCACGCCAATGTCAAAAGGAGAAGTAACACAATCTAAGGTATGTCTACACGCGTGTATAGCTCGGTACAACATGTCACGAGATGAAAACGACGGAGAGTAGGAAGCAGGAAAACGAAGGCCAGTGTGAAATGATCACCTCTGTTCTCTGGTGCAGTGGTACTCTGCGAAATCAGGAACATCAATCTCTAGGGGGATGCCAGTGATCAGCAGTCCAAGAATTGTCCTGACCATTGAGGGACGGAAGGCTGTGCCCAGACTTCAAGGTACGTCTATAGACATGTGTTGTAGTAGCCAACAACGCCTGTCATAGACGCACCTTGGATCCGCCGGGTGAGCCCAAAATGTAGTGTCAGCGCAAAAAAAAGATGAGGAGGGCAGCCATGTGGCGTGCGGGTGAGGGTTGAATAGCACGAATGGAGCGTGCGAGCGTGCAGTGTCGACGAGCGCAAACGGTGCAAGGTGGAATTTTGCGTGAGGGGATATGACTGATGTGTGGTCCTTCGTGCATAGAATCGCAGAACAGTGGTCGAGGTAAGAGGCGAACGAAGCGATTGGCCGAAGAACGAAGTGGCACGCGAGCGGCGGAGACGAAGGCGGCAGACAGTCAATTACTCACCTTTCAGTTCGAGCAACTAACTACTCCATCACGAACGACAGCCTCAGGCTCACACCTACTGCACAAAACCCACGGCTGATGCACGCTGTACCATACATCAGGCGCGCTCCTGCGACCACCGCACGCGTTAACCCTTTACCCAAAAAAAGAACTCACCAAGCATAGCAAAAATAGTGGTCAACCACAATGAAAAGACATCTAAAGACGCGGGCGGGAATATAAGAGAATGTCAGCGGGAAATATGGAGCTCCGCCTTGTAAGCATACCACACAGCCATGGCTCCTTGAGACTGAATGACGGAGGATCAATGACGCTGCGGAGAGACTACTTTGGCGGGCGGGCAGACAATAGAGAAGCTAGCAAATACACCGGCGGCAAGACCAGCGACTAACACGTACCCGATGGCAGCCTCACGGTCGCAGCGATGCAAAGGGGAGATGAGTATATGGTAGAAGAGGGAGGATGCGCGCTAGGACGTGCCAAAGGGGGAACAATAAATACGAAGGCGGTAGAAACAGGAAGAGAGCGAGATGGAGAGAAAACAGAGGCGGCGGGATCCTTATAAGCTATACAGAGGCTGACAGTGATGCTTATGACGCGCATCCAAATGATGCAATGAAACTTATCTAGCGTTCCAATCCAACCCAATGGTCAAAGGTGGGCAACAAAGTGCTCCCATCCATAAATTGCACCTAGCATAACCGTTTTTTCCCGTGGGGATGGGGACTCTATGTTGAAAATATTTATGTTCAGTCCATAAGTACTGCTATGGGTTACGCTCTATTCGTGACGCACTTCGGATGTGACCGTGAATTTGATCTCCGTTACGCGTGACAACTTCCACACAGATCTCGCTATTTCATCTTTGGGCCGCGCAGTGCGCACTGCGGCGACCATGCCTGGATAGCTTCCATGTTTATTTCGCATCGCTCGAATGCTGTCTCGAGAGTGGTGACCGGTCAATTCATTTTGTCCCTGGTCATCATTCGAGTTTAGCAGGATCTCGTTCTTCGAATCGAAGGTGCAGTAAAATGTGAGTCCTGGCATCTAGTTTGGTAACTTTAGTTAGAGACCATTTTTCACTTGTCCTATGTTCCATTCCATTAATTAAGACTCGTGATTCAAGTATATATGTATCATCATGCTCACACGTTTCACTATCAGTCAACCTCAGGCTACTCCCTTCCTAGGTTCGGGTAGTCGGCCGACACACCAGGAACATCGGGATCTCATGATTACCGGGTGAATTGTCATTCGCTCATCTAGCATGCGCACAGGACGGTGTAATGTCATAGAACATAGTTCATCACGTTCCGTTCAGCAAGTTCTTAAATTCGAAAGTCGTCTCATATAATATTAATCAAGTTCTTATAGTAAAGCGCTGTATCCCTAAGTGTCCGTCAATCCCTGCCCCAATTCACCCGCACATCAGTGTCACATTCAATCCCTTCGCTACCTATTTGTGCACGATGCTGCATGCAGATACACGGAACAAGTTCCTCGCAGTATTTGAGGGTATCCGCGAAGAGCTGGTTGTGCACATGAAGTCCAAGAAGATGCCTGAAGATGCCATTGCGTGGTTCAACGAGGTTAGTTATACGTGTTCCAATGTTTACGTTTTGATCTTGCCCACCATTAATGTTGTCATATACCATATATTCTCACTGGTGTGATATCACTGCACCCTCTGGCAATTTATCTTCTCGACCTCCCATCCAAACAGAACCTAATATACAATGTCCCTGGAGGTAAACTCAATCGTGGTGTATCTGTCGTTGACACCGTCACAATTCTTCTAAACCGCCCTCCAACCGACGATGAATACTTCAAAGCTGCCCTTCTTGGATGGTGTATCGAGCTTGTACGTTCTCCGACCTTCGTTCTGAGCTATTTACCCATGGTCACACCCTGATAGCTTCAAGCATTCTTCCTTGTTTCCGATGACATCATGGACGGCTCTATTTCGCGCCGTGGCCAACCCTGTTGGTACCGCGTCTCTAATGTCAAGGGGCTCGGAAAGGTACATAACGTTGCCATCAACGACTCATGCATGCTTGAGGGCGCGATCTACCACATCCTCAAGAATCACTTCAGGTGTGAGAGCTATTATGTTGATTTATTGGAATTGTTCCAGGAGGTACACACAACATCGTTTCATTGCACCTCATAGAGCCTCTCTTACTCCAGTCACACAGGTAACTTACAAGACCGAGATGGGTCAGCTCGTTGACCAAATCACCGCCCCCGAGGGCAACATCGACATAGGCAAATATACCCTCCCCAAACATACCTTCATTGTGCGGTACAAAACTGCCTATTACTCCTTCTACCTCAGTGTTGCGCTCGCCATGCGCATGTGCGGCGTCCCGGACGTATACGAGCTCAACGGAAAGACCGTCGAGCCGTACAAAGAAGCCGACCGTATCCTCATTCCCATGGGCGAATTCTTCCAGGTGCAAGACGACTACCTCGACTACCACGGCACCGAGGCACAGATCGGCAAGATCGGTACGGATATCATTGATGGCAAGTGCTCCTGGTGCGTATGCACAGCACTCGCGCACGGTACCGACATGCAGAAACGATTCCTGTTCGAGAACTACGGCAAGAAGGGTCCCGACCAGGCTGCGAGGGAGCAAGCTGTGAAGGACATGTACAACGACGAGCAGGGGCTGAACATTCCCAAGCACTACGAGGAGTATTCGAAGAATACTGTGGCGGAAATTAATTCAATGATCGAGCTGGTACCAGAGCCTGGTGCGCAGGACGAGCTGAGGGGTGACAGGTTGAGGCGGGACGTATTTCGGGCATTCCTGAGCAAGATTACTGATCGTACGGCATAGGATTACATGATGAGGTGTAAGAAGAAAAAGCGCCATTAATCAATTGCTGGCATGCCTACGAATGTTTACGAGATGGCTTGATTGTGGTGAGCGTCTCAGAACTACGCACGCACGTAAGGCGCTGGGAGGACACACATAAGAAGAAGAAAAAATGGTAAAAAAGGAAAAATATTGAGGGGGTGTTGTTTCGAAATCCACTTTAATTATGTAAGAGCCTGATATCTGGGGCGTTAGAGATTAATTGACCGTCCAATGACATTACAGTACTGATTCAAATTTCATGCGTTCATGATATGGGCCCCTTGAATCCGATGATATCGATTCATTAGTCCTAAGTATGGAGCCGGGATTGAAATTCGGAGTCCAGACGAGCAACCACGTGGAGCAATCGTAACGTTACCCTGCAGAATGGGGAGCTGAAGTACGTTCTTCGGATCAATCGTCTCCAAGGAGCTCAAGTAGTTCCACATGCAACACCACCAGCGTTGAGACTTTCATACTAACCACCCACGATGACCATCTCAAAGGAAACAGGTCTGCATCCTTCTCGCTGGCGCAGGTTCCTCCAGTACATTGAAGTACCCACCGATCCTGGAGTGCCCAACACATCATGGCTCAACCGCGACCTCATCCCCATGCCCAAGGAGCGCCGCACCTACAAGATCTGGTCCTACTTCATCTACTGGTGTATCTCTGGTCTCTGCATTTCAGGGTATGCCGCGGGCAGCACACTCCTCGCGTATGGCTTAGACGCGCAACATGCTATCGCGTCCCTCGTCATCGGAGGTCTCATTGTTGGGGTCCTTTGTGTCGCCTGCGGTTGGATGGGAGAGAGGTGGGGATGCTGTGGTTACGGGACGGATTCCGTCGAAATGCTGACACCTTAAAGACATCACATAGGCTTTACCGTGGCGTGTAGGTTCAGCTGGGGCATGCGGTGAGTATCCAGCAACTGGCACCACATAATGTTGATTTTTTTTGGCAGAGGCGCCTATTTTCCTGTTCTTATTCGTGCATTTACGTGAGTGATGCGCTAGGCAAATTGGGGTACACTGTTTGATATCATAACTCAAGGACAATCTTGTGAGTCTCGAGTTTCTTTTTCAAGTGCCGAGGGTAGATGTGTCCATTTAGCTGGGATGGGCTCCAGGCTTACTGGGGTGGACAAGGTAACTCATTTTCTACTTGTGTTCTCTGTTCCGTTGTTGATAAACTGCGCTATCTCACACAGCCGTTGCGGTACGTCCCCAAGTCTTCGCGCGTCTTACTTCATTCCACGCATCTGAATAGGTGACCATCGGCGCTATCATTCCTGGTGCGTAACCTTCCTTTCAGATTGGGCGATGCTTATTTGATCTTGTTTTTAGGATTTGCCCACATGTCAGCAGATTCAGTTCATGAAGTCACATTCTGTTTGTCACTCACGCGCGATGTCCTAGGAAACAAACGTTAGCAGGAGGAATGCTGCTGACCAAGGACTTCATAGGCATAATGTCCGATACATCCTTTCGCCACAATTCCATTCAATCTAACATGCCATATGCAGCATTTACTACATCTTCTTCGTCACAATCATGCGCGTCCCTCCTGAGCGGCTCCAGAAACTATTCATAGCCTCCTCTGTCATGTTTGGCAGCACGTAAGCTCACTCACCATTCCGATTTCGCACAGCGCCGCACTTAATCTACAATGCAGCCTGATAGGACTTCTTGCCTGGGCAGTCTCGAACACGCACTCTGGCGGTCCCTTGTTTCAGGAGCAAGCCAGTCCCGTTCACGGTGGAACAGGATGGTGAGATCATGACCTGAGATACGGTTAGATGTTTTGATAAGCAATGCAATAGGGCCATGTTATTCGGCATCACCGCGATTCTTGGTGCATGGTACGAGATTTCCCTTTCGTCGGTTGCACGCGCACCTAATATACTGGAAAGGGGTGGCGGGACTGTCGGACAAAGCGACTGGACACGCTATGCCAACCGGCCATGTCTGTCCAGCGCTCATCACACTCTGATTCATCATACTGACCTGACCCTTCAGATGCGCCCACGCTATCTCAGCTCATCGGCGCGTACGTGCAGAACCCATATTCACCTTGGTTCAACCTGGCTGATTACTCCCAGTCCATTTTGCATCATTGTATGTGCCACGATCGGCATCATCGTCACGTCCTGCGCCCAAGAAATTTTAGGGAGTCTGATCTGGGAGCCTTTCCTGCTTCTCGCAACTCTACAGGATTACTAGTAAGTGTAGGGATCATCCGCCGGGGCACAGCTTAATTCATTTCTTTAGTAATGACTCCCCAAGAGGTAAGCACGATCTCGCGGTAGGTGTGGGTGCTCAATTCTTCGTCGGACAGTTCGTGCTGCGATGTACGTCATACGTAAATATGCTCTAGCTCCTTCTCTGACTGCTTCAGTTTCTTTGCTGGACTCGGATGTGTATGCGCCCAGCTCGGCATTAGCATTGTTCTCAACTCTGTGAGCGTCGGAATGGATCTTTCGTACGTCCGTGTTGTCATGTCTTAACGTCTATCTGACACACGAGTAGGGGTGTCGTACCGTACGTATTTTGCATTTGTACCTCACATGTGCAGATCAACACAAATATTCTTCCTCAGACGCTACATCAACATCAGGAGGGGTGCTTACCTGATCGCCTTTCTGGGGCTAGCTTCAAACCCTTGGCAATACCTGTCCAATGCTTCAACTTTCCTAACCGTGATCTCTGGCTTCGGAATATTCTGTACGTGTTAAAGAAGTCTTATACATCACACATAAACCATGCCTATTTAGTCGCTCCCTTTTCTGGGATCCTTCTCGCCGATTACTTTGTAGTGAGGAGATGCATAATCAAGCTTGAGGACTGCTACATCGGCGGCGAGCGTTCTATTTACTGGTGCGCAAACATCCCAATGCATCTTCTTTCTCTTACTCCTGCCAAGGTACCGCAATGGCGTCCACTGGCGCGCTCCACTCGCCTGGGTGCTTGGTGTCCTCCCAACCATGCCCGGGCTCATCATGACAACCCGCGACGCGACTGCGTGGAATGCGTGGGTGCGCATTTTCCATATCGCATTCTTCGTCGGTAAGTTTGCCGCCATGAAACGGAACGTTGAATACTCAGTAAAGTTTGGTGATCACGCAGGTCTTGTGATATCATTCGTCACGTTCTCGGTGATATGTTGGGTCTCGCCCCCGGGGAATGTTGGTATTGGAGTCCCGTATCATGAGGAAGGTAGTTTTGAAGTGGACGTGGGTGAACTGGAGACGAGTGAACTGGAGATCGAGGAGAAGAAGGGAGTGTCATAGATGATGGTTTATTTCATTTTCATGGAACCATAGTACTCATGTTGATCCACGACAAGATGTTTCATATGAGTCAAGACTATGGTGGGGCTGCAGCCCAAATTGACAAGGCCCTCAGTGGTGGCAACACGATACTGAGAAGGAGTCCTGCAAGCAACGCAGAGCGCCGTCGATAGACATTCCACGATCAGCTGTTTGATGTCCAACACACAAGAACGAAACACATCTCGAGCTGCCCTCAATTTTATAAATCGGGGGGGGGGGGGGGGGGGGGGGGGCATTCCCCGCACAAAACAAAGAAAAATGGGGTCACAAATAACTGGTCTGGAATTGGGAAGATCTCTTAGTAGATATGTTTACGCTTAGCGATTGGGGGCGTGGGCTACCATAATATCAATATCATATTCTGCAAATCATTTGCTTGCAACTATCTAATGGCGCAGAAGACACTGGCATACATGCTGTACATCTCTAGAACTAAGCAGTGCAATTCCCTGCTATTCCGGTCTTCTTTATAGCGCTGACCTACGTCGACGATGAGTACATGCTAGTAATACTCTTGAAATTTAAAATACGCACGCCCTCGCAGCAGAGTGTGGTCGTCGTTGAGTTATTGCACGCGCTCACGTTAGGCACCATCAAACACCCTGCACCTTCGCTCTATGCAACGCGGAGGCAGGTAAAGTTAGTTCACGTGCTCCATTGAAGGTAGGATCCGAAACGCACATAATTGTCACTGACAACTGCACAGCACACCGGGAACCCCGAAGTGCAGCCTCCCACGTCGTTGGCGACGACTACAACGTCGGGTTCGGGAGCAGGTGTAGCAATCACGGAGACAGACACGCAAAGCAACACCAGTAGATGGGTGAACATGGCGGGATGTGCAGGAAACTGGGGAAATAAATTCTGAGGTCATTATGACTGGCAGAAATATAGCAGTCGCTAGAGAAGCATGACCGAGTTATACCCGAGAAGAAGTTTATCAGTCGAACTTCTCGTAAAGTCTCATTGTGAGATGTTGACATCACCCATGTTGATTCGAAGTAACGAACCTCCAACTTACCCATTTAAGAACTTCAGATTCAGCACTCAGCGCCAATGTACAGTATGTCATTGAAGAAAAATAGAGGTTAACAAACCAGCAAAAACAAAGTAGACCGCCAGTGCATTAAGAGGGAATCGAACCCCCGGCGGGTCGATGGCAACGACCCAGGTTACCACTACCCCATTAATGCTTGTTATTTTGGAACTTCGGCGGCACCATGACGCACCCAATATAATAGTAAGCCATTTACTGCATCGATGACATGTATGTATCACACAGCACTCACCTGAATCTCCGAAGCAATCTTGAAGAGTATAAAACGATTGTGAGTCCCACAATGAGTACTCGCCTGATTAATGGCATACAGTGCATGGCAGTCGATTTCGCTAGTGGGAAACAAAACCGTTTGTGGAGAAGAATTGATATCTCAACGTACCTTTGTGAATCCAGGGCTACGGCTCCAAGTAAGGAGTGAGAGCCGATAAAGCAAAAAGAATGTTGGACTCACATTCTGATCAGTGCAAAAGAAGATACCGGCTAGCAAAGTACTTAGAAGATCTGGTGAACGCCGGTTCCAGCAATGTATTCCAGAAAGGTACCAAAAAGAATCCTTACCAATGGCCATCGAAACCTCGTCTTGCCCGTTAGGACTGCCCACTCGAAGTCCAGGGAGACAAAGAATTCCCATCTGAGCCGTCTATTAGATCACAACAATAACCACTACTTGAACAAGTTGTGCTCGCACATATAGACCAAGGAGGGCATGCATAAGCTTCAGGAAGATCACCGAGAGCGGATCAGCAAAACCAAGTGATTGTCGCCAAAACGCACTGGAATCCCTCTGGATCTCTTCCTGCGACTTCCAGTTCACCATCTTAGTAGTGGTCACGAAGCTTCTAGTAGGTATGAACGGCACCAAGACCGTCAAGCTAAAGAAGAAAGGAGTGTGTTAGGTTAATATCAGTAGGGTCACGCTATTCACCCGCCTCAACGACAACCCAAGCGATCTGCGGGGTCAGTAGGGCCGTGCCGATTATTTGTTTCAACAACAGCCCCAGCGATCCACTCCCTTCGTTTAATTGCTGCCATGATTGCATTTATTGTGAGCCATGAGGTATGAAAAGTTGGCGGTCCTAGAGAATCCTATAGACCCCGACTGCCTTGGTCAGGCTAGCGCAGTGCGGACTCGTTTCATGGTTGACCATTGGACTTGTGCCCTTTGATGATCATGATATCCCCAGGCCAATCTGCCAAGTTGGCAAAGCTAAAGATGGGGCCTTGTTCAAAACTTGTCAAGTGGGTTCTGCAAACTGCAGTTACTGTGAACCCCAGACCAACGGCTTGCGGAGATTCGTAGCTCGAGCTTCTATTAAATATGGGAACGGTCACCGAAACGTCTGCTTATCGTGAACAAGGTATCGATAAACGTCGAGAAGAGAACAAGAAAAGAATCAATAAAAAGTCGAAATGATAGCACCGAATTTGGTAAGTACAAACATCGCTAAATGGCTCATCACCGTGCCGCCCAACGAGCGCTTACATCTTTCGTCGACAATGTCGTACGGGGCCTACGTTCGCTCGCCGTCTCCTGTATTTTCAGACTCTACCGTGCAACAAGATGACTCCTCATCAGACGAATCACTTGTTCAACCAAGCGTGAGCCAAACGGGCTCGCCGGGGCCTGTAAATGCTGAGCATGGGGAGGCAGCAGGGTCGGACACGATGACATGTCTCTGGGACGACTGCGGTGTCATCTTCAGCCACCTCCCCAGTCTCATAGAACATATCCACACAAGTGCGTTCATATCCTTACGTCTTTGAGACTAAACATCAATTGTACGTGTACAGCGCACATTGGCGTGCACAAGTCGAACTACACTTGCGAGTGGGCGACATGCAACCGTCGCGGGCTCGCACAGACTTCGCGATTCGCCCTCATATCTCATATCCGCTCTCATACCGGCGAGAAGCCGTTCATTTGCTCCCGGCCAGGTGAGTGGCGGGCCCTCCCTTCAGTTCTTCTTCTACTATTTTGCTCTCTCTTCCATTTTGAATCGAACGATGATCACCGATCTGCCTCTACTCCGTTCTTGCCATTTATACTTTCACCTCTCTATCCCAATCGTTACCCAGCTCAGTTTATCCTAGTCTCGCTTCTCTTTGTAACCACTCACTCAAATACTGCCAGAATGCGACAAGTCCTTCACCCGCTCCGACGCACTGGCAAAGCACATGCGACTACAACATAACATGCCCCCTCCACCCTCCGGCCGTGGCTCCCTAAGCACACGCAAACGCAAGCGGTCTCTCTCTCCCACCCACCCTCAAGCCAACGCGCCCGCGCCCGAGCAGTCCGCATTTAACACCTTCAAGCTCGAACCACAGACGCCTTCTGAGCTTGAAAACGGCATCGGGGGTGGAGGGGATTATTTCTCGGCCCTCACGCGCGAGGAAGACGACGATGAAGACTATGGAGAGGATGATGGACTTCCACCGCATTTGCAGAGGCTCATGGACCCTAGGACTGGTCTGATCATGGGCCGCACGCCTGCGCTAGTCATGTACATAATTCAAAAGGCGAAAATGCGCTACGCGCTCGACACCCATGCGGCGCTCATCGAGGAACTCAGGTGCGCTAAATTTATCTGGAAGGTCCTCACGCATTGATGTCGTCCCATACTAGGATCACGAGGGCACAGGCGAAGGAAGAAAAGGTAAAGAAAGAGATAATGCTGGATGACTTGATCAAGACTGTATTTGGGTGCGTTTGTCCATGTCCATTCTCCGTCTGCTCTTCATTGATGGGTTCTACTGGTATCCAGAGAAGAAGCAACCACTGCTGTCTCGTCAGTTTTCCCCCTATCTCCAGCACGCCAGGGCCTACCACCGCAACCGCATCATGGGCCAGGCCCGTATCCACCGCAACATGTGCATTGAGACTCCAGTACCCTAAACCCCTCTTGTATTATCGTTCTGCTTTCTTGCATTATTGTTATTATGATTTTCGCTTTGCCCGTGCGTATCATGAAAGTTCACGCGGCTGGTGACTCAGATCTTATCCATGGGTTCATGCTCACTGAAGTTCTAATCTGCCACACTTTTCCAAGCCCGCAAATTAGTACCTTTCCGTTGTCCTTTATCAGGTATGTCCCACATGCGCCACAATTTGCGATGTGGGTGTTGTTGGATGGTTTGCGATGAATAGTTATGCCTTACGCTAGGGTCCATGAATCTCCAATAGTCCAACACAAGCAAAAATTACAGTAATTGATCTTTTACATGGACATTCCTATTCTACGCCTTGCGGTCAGTGATTTTGCTCAAGAACACACGGAACGCATCCCGCCTCAACTTATCACCCTTAATCACCTCCTCCGCACCAGGCTCAGGAACCTGATCAATCATCGCATTGATCTCCGCCACCGCCCTCTTCTGATACTCTTCATAGCGCTTGGGAATGTTCAGCCCCTGCTCGTCGTTGTACATGTCCTTCACAGCCTGCTCCCGCACAGCCTGATCTGCACCCTTCTTCCCGTAGTTCTCGTACAGGAGCTGTTTCTGCGCTTCTGTGCCGTACGTGAGTGCTGTGCACACACACCAGGAGCATTTGCCGTCGATGATGTCCGTGCCTATTTTGCCAATCTCTTCCTCGGTGCCGTGGTAGTCCAGGTAGTCGTCTTGCACCTGGAAGAACTCGCCCATAGGGATGAGAATCCGGTCGGCTTCTTTGTATGGCTCGACGGTCTTTCCGTTGAGCTCGTATACATCGGGGACACCACACATACGCATGGCGAGCGCTACACTGAGGTAGAAAGAGTAGAATGCGGTCTTATACCGTACAATGAAGGTGTGTTTGTCGAGGTTGTATTTGCGAATATCGATGTTATCTTCCGGAGCGGTGATCAAATCGACGAGTTGACCCATCTCGGTTTTGTATGTGACCTGCAGCACGTCCATGTCAGAAGGTAAAAACTTAGCAGAAGGGGCTGCATACCTCCTGGAACAACTCCAAGAGATCCACGTAGTAGCTCTCTTGCCTGAAGTGAGTCTTCAGGAGGTGGTAAATAGCACCCTCGAGCATGAACGAGTCGTTGATGGCGACGTTGTGGACCTTTCCGAGGCCCTTGACATCATGGACGCGGTACCAGCAAGGTTGACCGCGCCGCGAGATAGAACCATCCATCATGTCATCAGAGACGAGGAAGAAGGCTTGTAGCTATAATTATAAGTAAGTACTATTGGCTGAACGTGGAAGAAGCCGATAAGGCATTGGACGCACGAGTTCGATGCACCATCCAAGCAGGGCGGCTTTGAAGTACTCATCGTCGGTTAGAGGTCGGTTGAGGAGAATAGCAACCGTATCAACGACAGATATGCCGCGATTGAGTTTTCCTCCCGGAACATTGTAAGTGAGGTTCTAGCCGATCGAAGGAAGCAGGTTGCAGGAAGATTGGAAGCAGATATCAACATCACTATTCACGAACCCACGAAAAAACACTTACTTCGTTGAACCACGTCAC
This sequence comes from Suillus clintonianus, assembly GCF_016758775.1. Classification (NCBI taxonomy): domain Eukaryota; kingdom Fungi; phylum Basidiomycota; class Agaricomycetes; order Boletales; family Suillaceae; genus Suillus; species Suillus clintonianus. Next base: position 121,299 of record NW_024539305.1, read on the forward strand.
AGCGTCCTCAGGCATCTTCTCTGACTTCATATGGACAATGAGCTCCTCGCGGATGCGCTCGAATACGGCGAGGAACTTGTTACGCTTGTCTGCTTTCGACATTGTGTGCGTGTGGGTCGAATGTGTAGTTGGTGATAAGATTGGGTCTGGTATGGACGAACTGTTCAAGGCTAGGGAGACGGTGTCTAGGGCACGGTACTTCTGGCTGACGATGAAGGCTAAAAGCAAGAAGAGTACTGGTACAAGATGGTAGATCCTTGGGCGTTGGTTAAGTATGGCTGTAGGATATCGAAAGAGTGGACAAACGTTACCTTGGAGTGGCCAGATCTTTAAATTATCTGACCAGATGTAAGAATGAGACCACTTTTGATTTTTATCGAGAATCCGAGATTGATGGCTTAAATTGATCACTGAGTACAAGCTTGTTCTGACTTCTAACAGGGTCCCGAATTCGATGCCTTGCCCAATGCCCAGCGCTCACTGGCAGTCAATGTCCGACAGCAAAGAAGGTAACGGTGACGGGACCGGGTAGACTCGGACGCGAGTACGACCCACAATTGCAAATGATAGTCGCTCCCTTGGCAGTCCATCTATCGGCCGAGGCCAAGATTTGTCGACCACGACAACCGCTGCAGCACTGAGCTGCCACTGTTCGGTGTACAATCCTTGCTATGTATGTAGTTTTATCCATGGATGATGAGAATCACTGCCACGAGATCCGAACCGACAGTGTCGGTCATTACTGGCCCGAATTCCCATGGGATACGAGAGCGAAGTAAAGAAATTCGAAAGAGAAACAGCGCTCTATAGCTAACAGACACGTTAATCTCGTATCGCATACATAAGTATTTCTACAGGGAATTACATATTTTGTGGAGTAGGCACATTAACACTCGATACATTCGTCCGAATTTTAGATCGATAGTGCATCACCAGCTCGCCAGCCTGGCGCCAGAAATAATGCCGCACAGCAGCCAGAGTCATATCCAGCGGCAGAACAGAGTCGTTGCAGAGGATTTCGTACAGGTCTTCACCCCTAGCACGATCATGCGAGTTTTGGCTATCATCATGTGCTGGAGGATCTGTCGATATAGGACTGCCAGATATCTTATCTAGCTTTTCTTGAACCTGCATTTCATATCAGTTGTTGCACACCGCCCACACAGGAGATTCACTCACATGATGGGTCAGCTTGCGAACTCTGAGGAACCTGCTTGACGTTAATTTGGACTGTGACCTTTTGAAGACTACGTTAGATTACTCTCGAGTTGAACTAAATCCACTGACGTATTGAGCAACTCAGGCAGTGGCTCATGTCCTAGTTCTGTGCCTGGCCAGGGTAACAGCACAAAAGACACCTTGACAACAGGCGGGCTTGTAATTTTGTTGAATAGCAGGTATTCAGCGAGCCACAGAGGTACCGTTGACTCCAGTTTGTAAACGTCTGCCCATGTAGTCGACACGCAGCCCCTATAGACTGTTCTCCATCCGGGATATACCTCATCAGATATTAATATTGTCATTGTCGGAGGCAACATCAGAGTGGGTGCATCGCTGGACGTGGGAGGTGATATGGGGTTTGCGAGGAGCGCCTGCACAGGCGATTTTTCAACGGTGTCTGTAGGTACCTGGATAAATAGGCGGTCAGACAAACACAACTTTTCGCATTCGCCATATTTACCTCCGGAGCGATTGGCGTATCAGCCAGATTGCCAGAAGGGCTAGATATAGGTGAGCCCGGCAACGCGTCGGTGGTCGCTTTTCTCACAGTGCCTTTACCAAGACTCTTCAGACGTCCTATGAACCCGCTGCCGCTAGGAGTGCCTGGTGTCGGTGTTGCCAGAACACTCGAGGGACCACTCCATGCAGAAAAATCACCGGCATCTGACAGCGCAGTGCTTCCCGTAGACGGGCGCCGTGCATGGGGTTGGGGAGAGAAGTAATCCACGTCCCGAGACGCGCTTTGGAGTGAAGTCACTGAATCAAGGCCATGCGTCCGTATTGGTCGAGGAACTGGGGTGGCATCGTTCGGGGGCGAATGCGGAATGATGGATAGCGGTGGGGGAGATTTCAGCGCAACGAGCGGTATCATCGGGGTAAGAAGAGGGCTGGGTCGCGTCAAAGAAGGGAGTGAAGGAAGGACAGCGGGTAGACAAGTAGTTGATGTGACGACCGCACTGCTAACAGGAGCTCGCGGCGGCCTTGTTGAAGACTCAAAGGAATGCCGCAGTGTGGAGCTCGAAGAGTTCCCGTTCAGTTCCAGTGGCTGCGGAGCTGTAGCACGGTGTATTGAGTGACCAGCCTCTGAACCGTGGGTGTCACGTTTACGACGAATGCGTTGCTCCTCGCGAATAAAGCCGAGGAACAAATTTCGTAGGACCCACCTACCAATGTTGACTGCAGTGTATATTTGGATTAGATGATGATAGTTTACACAAAGGAGGATATCCTTACACCGGAGTTCATCGCCAAAATGCCTGTCGTGGTCGAAGCCAGCTTCGTCTGCATATATCTCGGCATCGAAACAGCGCTCATTGATGTGCACAGTGAGTACGCCAGTTTTCGTGTCAACAGACGACCAAGATGAACTGACAGCTTCACCCTCAATGCGCTCTCGAACTGCTTCAAGCGCCTCACGAGGACTCCGCTCTTTGTCACCCCCTGTCACACTCCCGTTGTCACGACGAGGCCCACTGCCGGAAGTACTGCCAGATCTACTCGCGGCACGCACCTCCTCACGGGCAAACCAACCTCTGCAGATTCCTCGCACGAGATCCCAGACAGCGACCTCGCCCGTCGTGTCTACCGTTAACGCATGCATCCGATCGTTCAGCAAGATAGCTCGCACGAGGCCAGGAGAGCCTGCTATCACCGCATCTGGGTTGGCATTTAGAGGCTCGGCATCGGCAGCGAATTCCCGAGCTTCGTATGCTGTTCGAGAGTCATGCACTGGATCAATATCGGTGTGCGCCATCGAAATTTCACTTTTCATGCTCCGGAGGGTATTGGGGGGCATGAGGGAGGAAGAGTGGTGGAAGGCAGCATGGAGTGGTGAACGTCCTCCGGGAACGGAGGCGATGGATGCAGCAGAGTATAATGTTGCAACCTCGGGATCGCGTCCACGCAGAGCGAATGAAGAAGGGGAGAAAGGACCATCAGGAGAAGTGAGTCGTACAAATGATGCGAGAGGGACACTGGGGTACGCCGCTGTAGCGTCATCCCTACGAACTAGTCGATAGCTCAGTAGTGAAAATTTGACATAAAAATGTATATGCACCTTGATGTATAGACGATGGCGCAGACCACTGTATAGAATCAGGTCCATTGGAAACTTGTCTCCTCGAGATTGTAGCAACGGAGCTATCAGAAATAATTTCTCTCTCTTCATCTAAGACTCGTTTCGGTGCGGATTTTGGCAACCTCCAGCGACTGATGCTCGAGTTACCGGAGGCGGTCCAGAGAAGGCCGTCATCCGCGGTCACAATTTTATTGATACCTTCCCCAGCTTCAACAGAAGATTCCCGCGCAACGGTGATGCAGGTACCGTCGGAAACATCTACGCATCCCTCCACGTCGACTTTGCACACAATTCCCGATTTGTCGCCAGAGTAGAACACCTCGAGCGAGGGATGTGTTGAATGTAGAGACCAAACAGAATCTGTGTGGTATGCAAACGTGTGCAGGCATCGCTGAGATGACAATGACCATAGCTTGATGGATGCTAATGGTACAAATATTCAGGAAAATATTAGGAGAATCACGATGAGTTACATACCATCTGCAGAACCTGTGAGGAGCTGGCCAAATTCATGAGGAAAAATCATTATCGAAGCTTTCATAACTTACGTATCGCGCGTCCTCTGACATCAGAATAGCTCTGATATTGTCCGTGTGGCCGACGAGCTTCCCCGTCCTCTTTCCCGAGCGCGGGTCCCACATCCTGACGACACGTTCTGGAGATCCACTTGCAATAGCGTGTCCATATGGGTCGGAGGCTATTGCATATACAGAGGCTTTGGGAGCAGTAGCATCAGGCGGGTTAAGGGTAAGGAATGGTTCGGGCGTTATCGATGCTCGGCTGAGATCCCATAGTTTGATAGTCCGGTCAAATGAGCCAGAAGCTATCCAATTTTGTTCACGACTAAACACATGTCAGCACAAACCATTATGTTTGAGGGATACATACCAAAGAGCGAGACAGCGTGCATAATCGGCGTGAGACCCTATTGCAGTGGGGTCACTGGGAGAAATAGCATGGGGATGCCAGGCCTTGATGGTTCCATCAGATGACGCAGAAACAACTGCTTGTGGTCAGCCCATTACGCGCCGCCACATCCCATGTGCTTACCTGTCTGATTATAATTACAGAGCAAGATATCGTTTACCCAGTCTGTATGGGTTTGTGCGCACTGGCGGAAGCTGGAAGGCTACACAAGAGATGCATTCAGTTACGCACGACCATAATGAATAGTGTATCTCACCGATCCTGATGTCAACGCATCGGTGTCCAACTGCCACTGGAGTTCGTACGGTAACTGGTCCGTTGTGCTGCCTCTTCGCCTTCGACCTCCACCCTCCTTTACATCTCCTAGCACATCACCATCTCGCCGCTCGTCTTCCTCAGCTTCTTCAGCGAGTATTTCATCTCCCATCCCGGTCAACATTTCCCACCTGTCTAACCGACCTCTGCGGTGCCTGCCATCATGTCTCTGCCTGAACGGAAGTCCCAAATCCCATGATATGATTAGTCCATCCCTTCCACCAGTGTAAAGAATGCCTTCCGGTGTGTTCCGACCTTCGAGACGCGTGGTTGTGTCGAGGGCGAGAGACATGGCGCCCAGCCGATGCCTTGGATGAGAATTGTCCGAAATGCTCTTCTTGTCGGCCAGCGGTGTCTGAGAGTGTATGAGTAGCGGGCGTATAGAACCATTGCGGGGGACTCCAAATGGTGGTAGCCTAAGCCGTGGAACATTGTCCGTGGGTGGAGGTATTACATATGATACCCGTCGCCTGGGAGGTGCCATGTGAAGGACAATACAGATTTACATGCAGGTATACAGGCGGTATAGTATACAGTTGTCTCTGAAGGACGTGTGACACGTCGACGAAATGTGGTTAGACGCTATTGTTGACGATGAGGAGGATGAGATGGCGAGTGTTGTGGAATGTGTTTGGTGCCTGATCAACTTGAATGTCGTACCTGCTTGCCAGTGGGCGTGTGCATGAGATGTAATCTAATCTTATCCATATTGGCATCATCTACTAACATCGTGGACCACGTATACCAAACGTGGGCCGTATCTAAACTTGTACATCACCCCCCATGACCGACGACAAGAGCAATCCTTGGCAGTCTTCTAATTTCAAAGACTGCTTCGTTGGAACAGGATCACAAAGTTTGAGCACAGACGACGACCATTCTGACCTCTTCACTTCATATCTCGCTGCCGAGACATGGCAAGCGCTTCCACTTTCATTTCACGAGCTCCGAGCTACCCTAAAATTACAGATCCCAATGACCGGGCACTAATATTGACCACGCTCGCACTGCTGATCAGAATCCTGAATCATCTCGTCCGCAACCTGCTGCACGACTTTACCAGTGAAATTTGTGAACCCCTCCTGTTTGGTCTTCCACTAGCACAATTGAAAGGAATGCGAGTTTTAGTGCCACTAACGTACCACCTCTTTTTTTCGGAAGGACAGACTCAAGCAGATCAAATATGCTTCAAAGCGACGACAAAAGTGCTCGCGACACTGTTACTCCTTCAGCCATCTGTCTCGTTTAAAATCCGAGTCGTTCCAATAATATTCATTTCAATTCCTCATTCTGTGTTTACATCCTAAAAGAAATCCATACACATAGTTGGGGGGGAACGTATATAACTCTGGGTAACAGACGAAAACAGGCGATCGCATTGTTGTTGTGTTTCTTCTCGGACACTTTCACCTCACCTCACCTCACGTCCTTCCATCCATCTTCGGTTTGGCTGCGGCCTTGACCTCGAGGCCGCGACGATAGCATGTGAACAATGTCATCGTCAGTGCAGAGAGAATAATCCACCCGCTAAGAACACCTGCATTGCGCATGAGGTACGAGTGGGTATTGAATACTATTGTCCGCATCGCCTGGGCCCTAATATGGGGGATAAACACATAGCAATTGTGCACATATGGATACTCACACATTCCTGTACAGTGTGAACACCCAATCTTAGCGTGCAGAGGAATTGTAGATACGGTAGGCTAGACTTACCAGAAGGGAAAGGCAATGCCGAAACGATAGAAGTTAGGCGTCAGCTCGTGCGGATAGACTGAACTTGAGAGGTTGGCAGTGATCTGATAGGTTGTGCATGAAATTCTTGGTTTACAGAGATAACTCATGGGGAAAACTTACGAGTAGGAACAGGAAGAAGGGAGTGAGACGTGGTGGAAGCACGGTGACCATGGACTCCAATGACATTCCAATCGTGCTCGTGCCTAGGTAAACATATATCCACATCAGGAAGAAGCCACCCGTAGCTGAAAACCTGAAAAGAGGTCAGTGTGCAATAATCACTGATGTTTTTCACATACTTTGCATTTATTGGAAGCCCGAATGTCATGCTGACGAGGACGTATGTTAGGCTCATAGGTACATAGATCAGCAATGGCACGGCAAAGCGAAGTAGGAGGTAGGAAGAAAGTCGGAGATGTTTCTGAACGAGAGCTCGAGCAGACGCATTGGCTTCAACCTGTGCGGGGGTGAGCTTCGTCAGTGAATAGAAGTCGGAGAGCTACCATAATGAACCTGTAACGCTGTTATTGAAACGTAGGGGTGACTCAGCAAAAAAAAAACACATACGTAAATATTAATTGAAAAGCCTGCCCAACAACCAGGCTGGCACTCGCCACGGGCGCGCTGAAATACCATGAGCGATCGCATGAGGGACAACAACCATGACCCACTCAAATGGCCGAAGGTCGACAGTGGTCCAGCCGATGCCAGGAGAAATCGTTTGTGGGGCTTGTGCAATCAGTTGCAAAGCAGTTTCATTCGCCTGACCCTGCGCATAGATTCGCGCGAAATATTGCTGTGCAGAAGTAGTAGCGAGAGACGACACAGCCTCCCCGAGGAGGTTGCTGTAGATTGGAATGACGGCAGTGCCGATCGCGACTTCATGACGAGCCTACAGACACAATGTTAGCTGCCGTGTGGCACGCGTGGGTTGAGGATATGCACAGTAGCATAGTAAACAGTGAGCAAGGAAGTGGGGTTGAATGTGCTATTGCCAGTTTGTCTCGCAGCAGACAGTTTGTCAGTAGCGTTTGTCTCAACTGGGGAAGATGAATGGTCAAAGATGCAACACGCGGAGGGATAACTTACCGACAAGAGCTAACCAAATTTGTTCACTGATGACCGCCTGCATCACGTCCTCGTCGCTCGCAAATATGGTAGGGTCGACTTGACTCCAGCCCAATCGAGGTCCTGGCGATGTATCGTTGTTGATGGCTGCCCATAGTGCAAGTCCAATGGTGTCGTTGTCGCGATCAATGAACCAAGCGGTAAGATTGCTTGTTAGTCGATCAGAATATGCTAGTGCAGCCCAGTACCTGCAATAGTGTCATAACAAACCTCATCCACAGGTTAAATTCGGCTACTCACACTGACAAGAGTATCCACATCAATAGTAGGGTCATACCAGTTGATTGAAAGATAATACTAAAGTACTCTCTTCGGATGCGAGCCAGATCCGGGGAAAAGACTGTGGCGGTAAATTATATAGTATGAAATACCGATCACGAACTCACAAGAGGATGAATAGGGCTGCAGATGCTCCTTGTTTGTATCATCCACTTCTACCGACCCTTCACTAATATGCAGGTCTGTAACGAGTACATTTTTTTTGGCAGGGCCCACGTCTGCGAGTTCGACGTCTTTGCCATTCCCATAGGACATAGTGAGACAAGGGAAAACGGGGAGGACAAACCAACTTCTAAATCAACATTATATATGCAAGGTCGCCACTCGCCAGCGAACGTCTCAAAGGGGATGGTGATACCTTGAGGGTAGCAATGACATGACGGAAGACCAACATAGGTCTTGCAAACCTAGATGAACTAAAAAAAATTCAATCGGAATCAACTGGAATATATAACTTCAAGTTTATCACGCATCACATATTAGAATCAACGCCAAAGGTCGCTTTCCTTTAGAGTGTGATCCACGTGTATCTGGTCCAGTAGGAAATAGTACCGGTTCAACAAACCTTCCAATAATTTGATAAGTGATGGGAGGTATACGAATGGGGGGAACTTACTGAGCTGGCTCGACCATACTCAGTTTTGTCACTGTCTATAAGGCATGGACCAGTAGCGGCACTCGCATAACCTTTCGGACTCCCGGGCCCTGGGGGCAATGTCGGGCACACTCCTCGAAGCAGTAGTGGGACCTTGAAGGAGCCTGGGCCTATATAAACACCAAGAGCAAGCTCTCACTGGGGGTGGTCACTGGCAGTCAGGCTTCCCGCATCGTCTGAAAGTTGGGCCTCGGAGCCCATGTTGCATATCCGACGCAGCAGCTGAGTAGTAGTATTATCAATAGAACTGTTAGCGAAAAAGTTCCAACCACTCTGGAAATACATCCGAGTCATGTGGGTGTGTATAGTGCCACCGTGGGAGAGCATGGGAAATTGGAATAACGAAATCCGTATAGACGGATACTGGCCGCCGCCTATCTTCAGACTTCAGATGCTTCGGAAGTTCTTCTAAATTTCTTCATTTTCCTCGAATCCACTTAGCAAACAACATGCAGGCAATCGAGGGGACAACAGCTGCACCTAGCTCAAATGAATCAGGCAGGGATTATGAGTGTATGACATTCAACGACTCCATACTTATTGTAATAATTTCACTGAGCCGCACGTTCCATGTTGACAACCTTCCAACAGATATTTCACGCTCCCATAAAATGTTATTTGACCCTAATTTCGGTGTAAGTACATATACGCCTATCGATCGTACACCATGCCACCAAGACTACTTCCACCGGTGTGGCAAGCACACCCGACAATCCATGACCGAATGGCAATCATTTTCAGTGCACTGTCGCATGGACATCATGACGTGTAGGCGCTTCATGCAAGCGCTCAAGGCTCGAGGCGTCTCACACGATAGACCGCTGAGATCTTGCTTCGTTCTGGTTTCAAGCGGACCGGTCTCGTGTGTTACCGCACCAACATCGTGCTGTATGAACAAATGTGAACGCTGCAGATCCGAATATCTCGTTGTCATACACACACGAAATACAAATACCGTCCCTCAAATTCGTGACACGCCTGTCCCTCCTCTTGGCCTTTCAGTGTCCACTTGAAAGGATTCTCTTCCTTCGTGAAACGGCCTGAGCTATCAGCGCAATATCCTCTTTCGGTTCTGTGGAGCGAATTCGACCACATCCCACATGTTCGACAATTTCCGACTTATTGATGTGATATCTCGAAGTGAGTCTTTCAGTGATATGAATGCAAATCATCACCGAACGATTATTAATGTTGGCAGCAGTGTTTCAGGTCCAGTGTAGGCTCGGTGCCACCGAGTCTAGTTGTGGAGCTATTTGCTCTTCATTCTTGCGTAAATGAGGATGCTCCCCCTGTAGGCAGGAGTTGTGAGGGGTTCGGCCTCTGCATTGCTTTAGCTTTCCCACGGAGGCTTTGTCGGTGTCAATGGAATGTATCGTAAGGCCTCGGTGCCATGGATGAATGATTGATCCAATGCAGGGAACAGATTTCAGTAGAGATGCTCTGCCGGATGCTAGTCGACATGTTTCAAACGCGACACTAGAACGTTAAGACGAGTTCGCAAATTCAATTCGTCGGCCGTTGAGACGTGATCCGATGCAACTGTTCGTGAAGTTATATTGCCAGCTCGTCACATTTTTGGAGGATTTTAATAGACGGTCCAGAACGAGGTCTAATGACATGTACACCTGAAGATGGAGTTCAGACTTCATTATGGGTAGCAAATTTCCACGCGTTCTCTTTCTGCATTTTGTCCCAGACGGTCACATTGGACCGATCATCCAGGTCCGGCGACCCCTTTGTTTTTTGAAAAAAAAAAAAGGATACGCGTTTATTGCCTTCGAGAGTCAACTACATCACAGATACTTGCGCGAGATTACAAGGCTAATGTCCTACGGCACCCCTGGCTTTTTTAGAACGTCGGTACATAATTATGTACACGTCTACCATCACCTTGAGCGCATTATGTTGCTTTTCACCTCACCTCACCCTCCTTCCAAACGTCTTCAATGTGGCTGTTGTGGTAACCTTGTAGTTATGAGGATACCATGCACATAAAATGATCGTCAGTGCAGAAATAACGATCCACCCGATGAGAACGGCTGCATTGCGCGGAAGGTACGAATGGGTATTGAATACTATGGTCCGCATCGCCTGGGACCTAATATGGGGGATGAACACATAGCAGTTGTGCACAGCTAAATACTCACACATTCCTGTAAAGTGTGAACATCCAAACTTAGCGCTCAGAGGGAGCTATGAGCTAGACTTACAAGAAAGGAAAGGCAATGCCGAAACGGAAGAAGGCAGGCATCAGTTCTTGTGGAAGAATTGAAGTCGAGATGTTGGCGATGATCTGATAAGTCGTGGCGTGAACTCCCAGTCTACGGAGATGACCGGGAGGAATTGACTTACGAGGGAGAACAGGGAGACAGAAGTGAGTTTTGGAAACAAGATAATAATGGACTCCAATGCCAGTCCAAACGCACTCGTGCCTAGGTAAATGTATATCCACATGACAAAGAAGCCACCCGCAGCTGAAAACCTACCGAGAGGTCAGTGTGCTACAGCCACCAAGGGTTGTCACACATACTTTCCGTCCATGGGAAGCCCGAAAGCCAAGCTGACGAGGACATATGTTAAGCTCATAGGTACGTAGATCAGTAACGGCACAGCAAGGCGGAGTCGGAGGAAGGAAGAAAGTCGGAGGTGTCCCTGAATGGGAGCTCGAGCAGCTGCGTTGGCTTCAACCTGTGTGGGGGTAAGTTTCGTCAAGGAATGGAAGACGGAGAGCTACCATAATGAACCTATGACGCTGTTATTGAAACGTAGGGTGACTCTGCAATTAACACATACGTAAATATCAACTGATAAATCAGCCCAACAACCAAAACAGCACTCGCAACAGGCGCGCTGGAACCCCATGAGCAATCGCATCAGGAGCAATAACTATACCCACTAAAACGGCCGAAGGTCGACAGAGGTCCAGCTGATGCCAGGAGAAATCGTTTGTGGGGCTTGTGCAATTAGTTGCAAGGCAGTTTCATTAGCCTGACCCTGCGCATAGATTTGCGCGAGATATTGCTGTGCAGAAGTAGTCGCGAGAGGCGACACAACCTCCCCGAGGAGGTTGCTGTAGATTGGGATCAGATAAGTGCCAGTCGCGATTTCATTACGAGCCTATAGATATACGCTTAGCCGCCATGTGGAACGCATGGAACAGGACTGGACTGCACACCCCAACATAGTAGACAGTGAGCAGGGAAGTGGGGTTGAATGTGCTATTGCCAGTTTGTCTCGCAGCAGACAGTTTATCAGTAGCATTCGTCTCAACTGGGGAAGATGAATGGTCAAAGATGCAACACACAAAGGGGTAACTTACGGACGAGAGCCAACCAAACTTGTTCACTGATGACCGCCTGCATCACGTCCTCGTCGCTCGCAAATATTGTAGGATCGGGTCGGCTCCAGCCCAACTGAGATCCTGGCGTAGTGTTATCATTAATGGCTGCCCATAGTGCGTGTCCGATGGTGTTGTTGTCGCGATCGATGAACAAAGCGGTTAGATTTCTTGTTAGTTGACTAGGATATGCTAGTGCAGCCCAGTACCTGTAATAGTGTCATGACAGACCCGATTATGTAACGTAGGTACTCACACTGATAGGAGTATCCACATCAGAACTAGGGTGAAGGCAACTGCGTGCAAGGTAATGCTAAAGTACTCTCTTCGGGCGCGAGCCAGACCCGAAGAAAAGACTGGGAACATGAATTATATAACATATAATTCCAAGTATTGTAAGGAACTCACAAGAGGAGGGCTGCGGATGAGGTTCGTTGTGTATATCATCCGCCCTTACCGTAGACTCTTGAAGCTCTTTGATGTATACAGTTTTTTGGGCAGACCCAATGTCTGCGAGTTCAATGCCTTTGCCATCATCAAAGGACATCGTGAGACAAGAGAAAGGGTGGAACTGTGGAAACGAACCAATACGGGGTCTCTAACTCGACATTACTTATATACATGTGTGCCAGGACCTGAACCGAGAATATGCCTCGAAGACGCGTCCCTGATCATGATGGTAGTAAAGGGATGACAAAATCAATACAAATGACCTCGATTGGGGAAATGGACTCCATTTCAAATAGAATCAAGGACACGTTTATGGCCAAAAGATCTTCAGGAATGAATACCGTCGTGCTTGCTGCAGTGGTCCATTGCTTACCCACGTAAATAAAGTAGCACACTAGTGCTCTCCGACCTCGAGGGCCATGGGGGCGCTGCCCTGCCATGGGTTCCGAGGTGCACCTTATGTAACTTTGAGGCCTCGGAGCCACGCACCCGCGTTGCAGTGATCTTGGCAAAGCCCTGAGGGTTTAAGTCATTGTCACTGATCAGTGTTTCAACGCTGGCACTAGTACTTTATAGGATTGATACCCGAATTGTCCGAGCATTCCCAATTTCTGGCCACGCAGGAGTCAGGTCATACTTTAAAAAAAGAAAATGTAAGTGGCGTATCAGAAACAGGTCAAAGACGATCAGAGGTAGGTTCCTAGTCTAGTATCTAATATAGATTCAACTCTGTAATATTAATGCAAATAACAAAAAATTCGGATACGGGGAATCGAACCCCGAGCTACCGCGAACCCAAAGCCTGAGAGGCGGTAATGTTAACCATTACACCATATCCGATTGAGGGGTTACAGTCTCGTCAAGTACACATACGTTGGTGGTTCCTAACTGCGTAGCAGACTTAGATCACACTCCAGCTTGGATATTCATCTCGCCATTCGTGATGTTTCCTGCCCGCATGTGGACGACAACAACGTCTATCCTGCGAACGTCGCGTGCTACCCAGGGCCTGCCAATTCTTGCTGGAAATTACCTACGAGTTCGACAACCAACGTCCAGCCTCGGCTCAACGCCCCTACTACGCCAACTTTCGACATCCTCTCCTCGGTATGCTCAGTATACGCGCTTTTCGTCTGAAAAACACCGTCACCCATCGGGAGAGGTGATAGACAGCCGAATGAAGATTGTCATTGCACTTGTTGCAGTCGGAGGAACATATTATATCGTGCAGTACGTGTTCAATGCACTACTTGTGATGCTGTGTCTCACTTTAGCCCTTAAGTTTAGAGAAAGTCCCTGAAACCGGTAGGTGGCGATTCATGGATATAAGCCCCAAGTACGAGACAAATGTGAGCGCCAGTTTGGTCCGAAGGCACAAACTCTCATACCTCCCCCCTTATAGCTTGCGCAGGCGGCATATGACGAGCTCTTGGCTGAATTCCGAGGCAAGGTACTGCCCTCCAATCATCCAGTGACCCGACACGTACAACGAGTTGTTAATCGTATTCTTGAATCATCGGATCTTGGTCACTTGCGTTCTAGCGAGCCTCGCCGGTCACTAGCGGAACTACCAGATGACTTCTGGAGCGAGGACCCATTCACCACTGGAAGACCTTCTGGGGAGTCGTCTACCCCAGAAAGCGGAGGTAAAGAGTGGAATTTGCTCGTTGTGAATGACCCATCCGTTGTAAATGCCATGGCCACTTTTGGTTCGCTCTCGAGCTGCCTCTTCAAGTGAACTTTACAAACATGTGGCCACAGGAAATATCGTCGTTTTCACTGGAATTTTACCTATATGCAAAGATGAACAGGGTTTGGCTGCTGTCCTTGGACATGGTACGCGATTCTGCAAAGGATTATTTTTGTAACTCAAATTATTCGGCAGAGATCGCTCACGTGGGTACGATGGCATGATACAACGTGCATGCATATTCTCAACACTCCTTTACCAGTTGCTCGACATGCTTCTGAGCGCTATTCTTCCTCTAAAGTATTCCTAGCAATCGCAGTTCTTCTGCAGACAGTTTTCGGGTTCGATTTTGGAATCACCAACCTCATTAGCACGTTGCTACTGGAGCTACCCAATTCGCGGACTCAGGAATACGAGGGTGTGTTTCATCCAGTTGTAAATATGGACATGCTGACGCCAGGGACGTAGCCGATACTATCGGCATGCAGCTCACTGCAAAGGCATGTTTTGACCCTCAGGCTGCTGTAGAGTGAGTGATTTGGGTTTTCTGTTGTCTGGCTTATGTACGCAACATTACAGAATGCATGCACGGCTCGCCCAATATGAAAAAGCGCACGGAGCAACAAGTCTGGAATTCTTGCGCACGCACCCTGGTGCAGAGCGGAGAATCAAAGTCAGTATAGTGCTGCCACTTTGAACCTCATGTTCTCATTTTTTGTCAGCATCTCGAGGAACTAATACCAGAGGCTTACTCCGTACAAGCCAGCAGCCCTCAGTGCGCAGGTATAAACGAATCTGTGAGACGCTTCAGGGAGTTTGCTCCTAGATGGTCGTAATCTACCAGAATTAAGACTTCTGTTTGTGAGTAAGTTCAGGTTCTCTCGCTGCTTATGTTTTGTTTGGGCGATTTGGAGAGTGGGTTCTAATGAGGTGCAGATTAATGTTCGTAGAAAATGTCATTGACGATGAATGGTTCATGTTTGCAGTCATATCTCTAGATCCCCTAACCATAGGACAAAAATCATCACTTCCTATATATAAATAGTGTGAGGGAAAGGTATGAAGCATGTTACTAGTTGCCAGCGCGAGCTTCGCACTTCGTCGTCATTATTTCATCGAAGTACACCTTCTCAACATTCTTGCAAGTCATTGCGTTTCGCGCAAGCCCAGTCTTTTCCACACAATTTCCTTTTCGCTTAGCATACGCAACCATTCAATAGTCATCCAGGGCCTACGCTATATAGCTCGCACCACTCTTAATTTCCGTACTAACCCCTTTGCTCGTGATCATTTATATACCGGTTGCGTCGTCGTCGAGAGTGTGTAACCAAAGAGACACTGCGAGATTGAATTCAGATGAAATACAGAATGCGCAAATATTATTTACGATGATTTTGTTGCTGTAAATGTAATTAGTCGTCCTTACAAAAGTGTTTCCTTGTTATTTTGAACACCAAAATAACACTTCGTTCCTGTCTCTAACTGCAGAAATGGTGTTTGTCGGCCCGTGGTGAAGCACCACTTTGATAGTAGCTGCCGCAAACAGCACTGGCACGCGGTCTGGTGTCTTTAGTAAAAGGAGTCATGTGTCTTGATCTGCGACTCGGTGTCCCGCGCGTGTGTAACATCCACTCTGATCACAATAGGTCTCTGAGGTGTGATGTGAACAATCCCACACGCAATACATAGAAGGCTTGATCTCACCATGGCAGTGTCACCGTCACTGAGAGGGCGGTCTTTCCTCAAAACGAGCCGGCGATTCAATCTGCATGTCGTCCATTGTTATCATGATATGTAGTTTTGGTTTGGACGACTTACGAGGCTAATAATGCATTCGCGACAACTGTTCATCAATGCGTCAATAAATTTCGAGCAACTTGAACACAGTTTCTTACCATTGGCTTGTATGAGATACAGACCAAACCACACAACTGCACGCATTTATTTAGAAAAAAAGCCTAAGTCCGCCCGAATGGAATGAGCTCACAGGTTTCTCTGAGGCACAGAAACTTGAGGCCCATTCAGCTTGCAATTTATTTGAAAAACGGGGACATCTTACTACTGCCATGACTGATAGTGTCATCAAGCTTGAAAAAAACATCATTCACAGAAGACCCGATGGTGTAAAAAGAGACGTGCCTAGTTGTCAAACCATTCTCTGTGAGAGACATAAAGACATCAGAACCCACGTAAGATAACCAAGTTCCTACCAATTGTCCACATAATCAGGTAGTCGATAATCGTCGTGCTCCTGAGAAGGATGTGAATGCAGCCAGGAGAGGTAAAACCCAAGCGTACTTCACGATACTGTTTCTCCGCTTCTGTATCAGACTCCAGGTAACGCCGGCAGTAATGGTTATGTCGCAGATTGTACGAGTGGCGAGCGCGATCAGGACTACATCAGTCTGCTCAACCACAAAGCGTGAGAAGCTCGACATGGTGATTGCCTTTGTGACGAGAATGAACGCCGCCACTTGTCCAGCTATACATAGGATTTCTGAGACGACTGGGAGCAAACAATTGCCGGAAAGCCTCCAGAGCCGATATATGTAGAATGACTAGATAGTATGCATAAGACGCCAGACGCCCGCTTTGCACCACTACTTGCCTGGGTCAGAAATGACGTAATACTGGTGAGTAAAACGGTTATATCCGCGCCGACTGGAAGGACGTTCAGCTTAGTTGGATCATCGTAGGCGGTCACCGTCATGGTCCACAATGTTGATATCATAGCGCAGAAGTGGCCAATTTGAATGATCCTGAAACGAATTGTCAAGGGACAAAACTAAAATGAAGAGGCAGGGCGTATATACATGACCGCTGCCACCTGATCAAAATAAGAGTGCTACACCAATCAGTTGACCGCCAGGTGATTTGCTCTTAAGTGACTTAACTGTTGCTTTGAAGCCTAGGCTGTCGGCAAACTTTGTGAAATATATATAGCTTTGGATGACAAGGGAGCCAAAGAGTGCTGCGGTTACAAGCGCACCAACTTGCATTGGCCCGATAATTAGTCGTGGATCAAAAAAATTTGTACCCTCGGGACCGGTAACCACCACAGTTGCTGAAGTAGACATTCAGGCCTCGACACCAATGCACAACCTACGGAGAGATAAGTCCAAGATTTTACTCGTGATTGGATATTTCGGGGTCGTACCGTACGAGAGGGTGAGTGAATGGAGGATATTTAGCTGATGGCCAGCATGTGCCATAGTGCCATCACAATATATAGTTGTGGTTGTCTATGTAATGACGAGACTGCGGTCTTAAGTTTCCAATTTCATAAGACTCACGAAGGGAATGCCACACGAACTCGGCCCCAAGGAGGGTGGGTGGCTAAACCACACATCCGCAATGACATATAATTCACGGGAAGTGCTGGAACCCTTTCAAGACAGTACTTCCCAATTGTGCACCAATCGAGGACCTGTCACCGGTCTGGTCCTTCGATCGTTCCTCTCCTGAGTCCCGACTCACTGATAAGTGATCCAGGAGTAGCAATGATATGGCCCTGCTGACCAAGTGACAAGTCAGCTTTCTCCTTTATAAGACGATGCTTTGCACCCAAGCATTTCTGGCTGTGGCACCTGGTCATTGGTCGAGTAATGGTAATGGCTTCTCCCAGGTGCCACGTATATCGGTGTCCTACTTCAGTGTACGTACATGTATTGAAATGACTTAACACGTATCTTGTTTCGATTGCTTGGCCTTGGCGCGCTGGGTTTGGTTGCCATGCGAAGAGTATCGATGGAGCCAGGAAAGAGCCTAGGAATAGAGTCATGGAGTACGCGATGCGCGATGTATGGCGCATGAAGACTACGAGTGACAATTATACACTAGTACATGCCATCAGGAAATCTGGATGATCCCCACTAAATCGCTGCTGCTTGGGAATCGTCGTCTGCAGGGCGCACTCAGGCTCGCAAGCATTGCACATGCCCGACATCCTCGTCACAGGCTGCAGCACGTAAACTCGACCCAAAGACCTGTTGTGAATGTAGAGACCAGGATGGTGTCGCAAGGTGTTGTAGAGCAGAGAGTCCAGACTAGACAGACTGTCAGATAGCCACATGACTCTGGCGCGTTTGAGGAGTCAGGTCAAAGGGACCGTAGTGAACAGACACGATAGTGTTCCTTCTTACTATGTGTTCGCGCGATCTACAAGCTGGCTGCATAAAGTCAAGTTGTACAATACACACATATCCATAAAGAAGATTCAATTTGAACTTACTCAAGCTTGCGATCAAGTCACAGGTTGACAAAAAGTTCTATTGAATTGCAAAGCAAACAACAGACAAACAAGGAATGCGAGAGCCTGGCAGCTGCGTGCAGCTCCTGCGGCATGCGGTGTTCTCAGTAATAAAACTTTTGAGTTGTATCACGGTTTTCAATGTACCCTACTGAGGCCTGAGGAATGCGTGTGGGGTCGGATAGGGTCGGATTCGGTGATTTGAACACGTTACATTTAAAAGGTCCATGGACCAGCCAAACAAACACACATAACGCGTCGGTTCATTAAATTTAAAATTCTTCACTCTTAACTTCAATATTCGCCTCTTTCCTGACCTTGCAACCCAATATCATAACAATGGCTGTCTTCGTTCAACGCCCAGCACCAGCCTTCACAGCTACTGCAGTTGTAGAGGGTGAATTTAAAGAGATCTCCCTTTCTGATTACCTGAGCCAATGGTACGCGTCTTATGCGGCAGACATTCGTGAGAGGAGTGGCTAACATTAGCATCGTCTACAAGGGTGGTTCTTTTCTTCTATCCAATGTAAGGATCTTTTTCTCCTCAAGTGACATCCTCATCATTCTTGTTGTCGCACCGACAGGGATTTCACGTTCGTTTGTCCAACTGAGATCTTGGCTTTCAATGATGCGCTTCCTCAATTCAAAGCGCTGAATGCATGCGTTCTCGGTTAGTTCTTGATTATTATTTGTGGTGCATTGGACACGGCCTGATGGTTTTATAGGTGTTTCCACGGATTCACAGTATTCCCACTTTGCATGGGCGCAACAACCGAGGAAGCAGGGTGGCATTGGACCCGACCTTAAGCTTCCTTTGATTGCGGATAGGAACATGAAGATATCCAAGGACTACGGTGTCCTCATTGAGGAAGAAGGCATTGCACTGCGCGGTTTGTTCATTATTGACCCAAAGGGTGTCGTGAGGTGGGTCTTTATGTATATCCTGGACTAGTTTGGTAACTGACGTTTTAATGCAGGCAAATCACCATTAATGATCTACCCGTCGGTCGATCAGTGGACGAAACCATCCGTCTTCTTCAGGCCTTCCAATTTGTGGTACGAGATTTCCGTCGTATATCGTAACGTTTCACTGTATTTTTTGCAGGAGGAACATGGAGAGGTCTGTCCTTTGGGCTGGACTGAGGGTGCTAAAACCATCAAGCCGGACCCCAAAGGATCTATGGATTACTTCTCGACCGTCGGTGATGCGGCCACCAATGGTCATGTGAACGGGAGTGCCAAGAAACGTCTTCGCACAGAATAATGACTTGCAAGGGTTCGCATGACAGCTAGATGTGACCATAGTGGACGCTTTTTCTGCAATTTGAACACCAGGATATACTTGATGTCCAGCCATTTAATTCTTGCATACATATATCTTGCATATCACTATACATACCTTATGTTACTTATATCCTGTCGTGGTAACACTTGACTGTCAAGTTGCACTAAGGTCGACGAAACGAAGTTGGATACAATGCTGCGGGGTTAGAGGGCTGAAAGCGCTGGGGGCGACACGGTTCTAGCCAAATGGATAAATTCATCTCCGCTGTGTCCTGGGAGAGGCTTGGTGCTCGACCATCACTCTTTCCTGTGAAACCAGACCCCACAGAGCGCAACGTCTGCCTCCGGTGATGGATCCGGAAAACAAAACTGTATGTCGTTCAATGTAGGGCAAGCTTTTGTCCACATTTTGGCATGTGTCTTCTCTGTGCCTGAGCTCACAAACTCGCTTGGTAGGACACCTCCCACAGGGGATGTAATTAGCATCGAGGAAAGGCCAAATGAGGGCGTTGTGGGAGTATGCGATGGTACGGATAGTGGGAGGGAGCCAGACACTGAGGGTGTCAATAACTGTGACTGTCTGGAACGAAATGGTGTTATGAGCTTGAGTGTGCGCAAGCCATTAAAACGCGAGATGACTGCATCAATGATGTCGTAGAGTATCTTCGAGCAAAACGTCAAAATCAACGATGCTTTAATTCAGAAAATATGACTGACTTCAGCGGTTTCATCTTCCATCCAAAGTACCTCCACTTCCAAAGTGATAAGGCCGCGGCTATTGGAAGCACCGCTACCTGACAATATTCCACCGGCAGCGCCCAAGAATTTTTCGACTGTTCGTTTGTCAACCTCGTGGGTGAAGACCACATCCAGTTTGGAGACACCTTGGATGGCGCGGAGGAGTGCGGCAGGCCGCAACCCCGTAAAAAGTGTGGTGGTGACATCCAATACGACACTATCGAGCGCTTGTCCAAGTAAGGAGCATATCGTCATCGTCAGTTGTGGGGGAGCATGCAGTTGAGAGAGCGCCGGCAGTATGGGTTCTCGTGCGAGACCAGATGCGAATATGTGATGTTGGGGGGAACATTCGGGCGAGAAAGGATTCTCGACGACGTTGGGAAAAGCTAGACACTGTAGTGAGGTTTGATTTCTGAGGAAATGTAGAATGTCGGTAACTTGTTCAAGAGAGATTGTGTCATCAAGGATAACCAGTGTCTTCAATCGGAAAGCAAGAGGAGGCGACTGCGAAAATACTGGAACAAATGTTCGTATCGTAAGAGATTCCAAGTTGGACATATTATGCAACGCGGTCGTGAGATCAAGAGATGGTATAAGATGGCCGTCTGTTGAGGTCGTTGCTGGCCAAAAGTGACATGAGAGAGATTGGACCCTTGCAGCGAGAGATGTATGGTTGGCGAGGATTTTACAAAGCTTTTCAACTTGTGGCTCTGATATCGATTGGAAGTCGAGTATCCGATATAATGCGTTACGCGACGCCTTGCAGAATTGAGCCGAAACAAGGGCAATGCGCAGTACATCGGACTTGGGCAAGAAAGACAAAATTATCTCTAACAGCTGCATAGGAAGACTCTGTATTGCGACTCCTGCAATTGTCGGGTGTTCTGCAAGAGATCCTATACGGAATGAATGTGTCAGATTATTCAATAGATCAGGCAAAGACCTAGACACTCTTGCCTCACCTCCGTTTCCACTGAACCGCTCTAGATTTATACTTTCACTTGGTGACTCCATTAAACTGGCCCTGCGTCCCAGGCCGCTGGGTCTCCGAATTTCCTCTGGTGATTCAGTGGAGGAATCACTGGACGATCTGGGATATACTGCAGCGGCATCACGAATGAATCCGACTGCTCCGTGAGCGCCCGCGCCATGGCATGTGGGGCTGGTGTTCTTGGACAAAGTTCTTTTGCGAGGATTGAAGAGGGTGGTGACGCGTTTAAGAACACGACTTGGAGATTTCTCCTGGGGGAAAGTGTCTGCTGGAGCCGCGCTTCTTCCTCCAGCTATATCCAAATCAGCAGATAGTCTTAGCGGCTCCGCAGAGCGTCGAGTGAGGAAGTGCATGATTGAAGGTTAAAGAGCTTATCAAACGACAAAAAGAGGGTGGATCTTCAAGTTGTGGATAGAAGGTTGATGGCCATGCTAGTACTATAGTAGCAGAGTTATTTTGAAAAACTTTCATCCTATTCAGAAGGTGCGGGAAAAGTATAGTGTTGTTCTCAGGTGCTGCCGTATAAAGCACATCACAATTATGTATGTACTTATGTTGCGAACGTCGATGTCGAGATCTCAAATTGCACCCTGACTCTGAGCGTGCTACTGTAGCACACTCGAAGTCAGGGTGCAATTTGGTATTATCTTCTATCTTTTATTTATTTGCGATTATTCACAAACGTTCTTCAGGAATGCCTCATGATTCGTGCCAGCACCTGGACCACCGGGGGAGTACTATCTCGGTCGTTCTTTGAATTGGAAATGTCTTTTGACAAATGTACGTTTTTCTTCTTGTCACGATTGATCGGTGATCAGTTGAGCGCTCTCTGGCCGACAGGCTACACCAGTCTGGAGCCTCCATCACAAATTAGTACGTTTTCTCTGGCAAGTTCTCTCGCTGAAGTGGCTCGATATACGCAGGTCTCCCCGTACTTCCGAGTTCCTAGGTGTGGTCTAGGCGCTGGCGGTTGAACAAACATATTCACTATCATAACAATCACAGGTCGATGGTGAATATGTTTCACATAGTGTGCGAAGACTCTGATAAAACTACTTCTGAGACAGATATTGTTACCAGCACCATCCGGAGCAAAAATCAAGGAGTCGGACAATGGATCGGAAACAAATCAATAGGTCAATGTGACAAGTGCATGGTCCACAATTGAGACCACCATCGATACAATGTTTTGCTTGTTCCTCCCTTCAAGACTCATCGTGGTTGGACCATTTTAAGGTGCTTCACTAATCAAGTTGTTTCGCTCGCCCGAAGTTCATTGATAGTTGCTACGGGAATGCACTGGATATAGCTGGCCACAGACCAACGCAGATCCGCATATTGCTGTGCTCAAACAGTCAGGTGAGACCCCCATGGATCAGAACAGGTTAGTGTATTTTAATTACGCCAAGTATTATTGGTATACAGCGTGGTCAAGATCTTATTTCAGACGAACTGCGAATGGGCTGATGGTTTGTGTGTAGTAGGAAGCCCATTGGTGGAAACTAGCTTGTTCTAACACTTGTGGACGCAGTGGTTGACTCGTAGATTTTCCATCACTTTAGTACTCGGTGCCGACATTAACACATCAATGATGACGCAGCTGGTATGGCAGCCTCTCTTGGATGCTCTTGGAAGTCACCAATTCAAGGCGTCGAACAAAAGATCCGATCGAAGAAACGTCATGATTATGCAACTCGATTGAGGAGATACTATTAGGAGAGGGTGACAGCCCATAAAAGCTGCAGCGACTTCCCAGCTTCCACCATCCCAAAAAAATGCCCGACATCACTGTAATCAACGATATCGATGAAAACATCCACGTTGCTTTCTTCGTAGGGGTCCCTACCAATTGGAAAAATAACCTCAAGCCTGGAGAACGTTGGACAACACACCTGGCCAGCCTCCCGCTGCACTTTGAAGTGCGTTGGGCGCATCGGATTGATTTTGATACAGGGAACATTTGGTGTAGTCAGGAATTCAGCCATAATGACTCTATGGAGATGTTTGCAACCATAGGAGGCGCTTGCGCTGCTGGTACTGCCTCGGTAGTTTCAGCAGGTGGCCTACTTGCTTGCGATATGGTTGTGGGCATCCCCATAATCTCAGGGCCACTCATGGCCGTTGCGAACGCTGGTGAATTTTCATGTCCTCTCTCGCGATGCCATATCACTTACGTTGGTGTTATAAACTCTACAGGTGGTGCAAAATATGGTGATTGGCGTGCTGATGTGAGGCTCTGCACCGCAAGAGTGTGGGTACCATTTTGGAACAAGCAGTATTCGGTCAGGATGGTTGAAGGCAGGGGTTGTGTTCTGTGGGATGTTGATGACAATGCGATGGTCTGATGAACTTGTCGCTCTACTCAATAACGCCTTTGATTGCGAGTCTTCTATAGCCCCTGGAATTGAATGCATGAAAGGGCTGATGTATGACGGCTGAGTCGTGCAAGCCTGATCGATAGATATCTATGTCGATGCGTCGACGTACTGCCAATCTGGGAGTATGAGGATTTCAATATTGAGATCCACCTCATGCCACGCTATGCCGAGCTCTTCCGCAGATCTCCACCTCAAACCGGAATATATCATATGGGGGGGATATTGGAGCCATCCTATAGCGGCCGCGAGCCTTGCATTGGTCCGCCTACCTTGCGAACGCAAATCGCAAACAAGGAGCGCGAGGAAAGACAGACGTTCTTGAATCGGAAAACGAAAGAGAGACTGGGCGAAGTTGTGCTGGCAGCCTTTGGAAAACAAAGTTGGACATTTGAGGAAGTTCCCGACTGGTGGTTGTGGCTTTTACTGGCAACAGATGATGAGGAGAACATTCGGAATAGCTCTTAGCCACGAAGTTAATACTGACTTGATCGCACGAATAAGATTTAGCATTCGGTAATAGAAGCACAAGCTACTGTGTAGCCCGTCGTGTAGATGAATATTGGAGTACTTGCTAGAAATAATATCTACAGGCATTGAAAAAGAGTGACACCGTCGCCCTCGAGTCTAGGGCCAAGCGAACCTAAACACACCTACTCCGACTGTGGAATTGTGTGGCTCGAAGTACTGTGGGTATCATCGTGATATCAATATGGAGGGGGGCGCAGTTAAATCATGGCGAAGAAGACGCGATCACCGCACAACACAAACCCAATCAGTAAACCTCCATTATACCGCAGCATGCACGATCTGTAACGTCGTTTGCAGTAAAATGAGAAAATCATGCACCACAAGACTCGCTACACAAAATAGCGGGGATTTTTGCAAAAGGTGCATTCACGAGGTACATCGAGAATGCCAATCAAGTAGAGAAATCGGTAGCATTACCCATCCCTTAACTTTTTCAACACTCGTTCATGCAATGCCCTCGCCACACCTTTCAAAACAGAGCTATCGCAGACCACCCCGGCGTCGATGCAGGCGACCCTTGCATGTTCGTCTTTCATACGTACATACTGTATGGCATCAATGACAAGGGTCTTGAAATCTGGAATCGGCAGTAAACTGAGAAGCTCAGAAGACGATGATGATGTTGAAGAGGAGGAAGTGGGTGAGCTTGAGCCGAAAAGAGAGTACGACGCATCTAGTATAGCAACCCGTTGTCCTGTCATTAACCGGAAGTCAAGAGCATGTCTACCCCATCATGTTCAGTGAGGGTCATTAGAATATACTGAAGAATTGCACCTGAGATCGCCATACAGCACCCTCCACCAGCCCAAGCCTTTGACATATGTGTCTACCCATGGTTCGGAGGCACCGGCCTGGACCGCTATACGTGGTCGACCTCTACCACGTCCAGGTGATTGCTTGGCATCACGGGAGGTCGCTCTCATATGTTCAAGTTCCACTGCTATAGGTAGGGTATTTCGAAGGAGTTCAACAAGGCGGTCAAGTGATGATGCCAGAGGTCCATGACGGAGAACATGACGGAGGTATGGCTCAGCTTCTTCATGGGGGTTGGTCCGTAGCTGATGAGTTGGGAAACGAAATTGAGGCGGAGCGAGGGAGGAAGGTTGCAGGAGTGCCGGTGAAGGTATGCACCGCGAAAAGCGTAGTTCGAAGGATCCTCCCGTAGGCGATAGCTGGTCCGTACAAGTAATTAAGACGGTATAATCCTGCAGAAGGTGATGTGAGACATAACTCGACAAATGGGTGGTGAGCGCTCACTGAGGCATACGCAAACTCCACAGTTTGCAGGTCAAATGATAGTAGTCTGACATCCCGCCATGTCTTATCTTTCGCCATTCGTGCCACTGCATTGTGTCAACATCAATTCGAGAACTTATGAGCACGGCGTACCTTCGCGGGCAATGACGACCATTTTAGAAACGCGGGCCCACTCCTCCAAAAACTCGTCCACACAGGTGTCGACCTCTTCAGACAAAAAAGAGACCACAGCCTCTGCCGCATCATAGATAATTCTTTTCGATGGGCGGATAATATTCTTGCCGCTAGACCCTGCCGCGGCACGTTTCCCAACTGGCTGTTGTACGTATTTCAGTTTCACGCAGGTCACCACCTGCGCCTTCTTGTCTGACCACCAATTTAATGGTATGACGCGGATGTTAGGCATGGCCGCCTCGGCTGCTGGAGCGCCGGATAGAATGTCTGAGGACTGAACACATAGCGCCGGTACAGAACGGGCAAGGGAGGATTGAATGTGCGCAAGCTCGGATATCTGTGGGAGGATGATCGTAGGGTTGACGTGAGTGTAAGGGATGCCACGGAGCTTGAACTGGCGCTCGACTCGGGTATATGCAACGCGTGCGCTGGAAGAACTAATCAGCATTGAGTGGCGAAGGAACCAAGCTTTCATACCAGCAATATGCATATAGCTCCCGGAGCACTTGGGTCTCCAAGTTGAAACTGTGTTGACGATTTAGCAACAAATCTTGAGAGAGCTGACGATCTCACCTATCCTCGCTTCTTGATAATTCTGGAAGGATATCATCTCGTCTCCTCTTTTGCACTACAAGTGGTTCGTGCGACAGAGATGTAATAACGACCTCATCCATGCCAGCACCAACACCCCTATCACCTCGTATTCGTCTCACATCAAGCCAGCCGATATCCTCCATAATCATGTTTCCAAACATTGTGTCGGAAAGCATTTTTGTCGATATGAGCGCGTACCTGAACTCTTCATCTGTGAGGACAAGCACGAGGTAATGCGTGGGGAAGTTGGCGAGCTGGATGTACATCATGCCGCGCGCTGCGGGTCCAAGTTTTTGAATCTCTGAGACGGCAGTGAGACGACACATAACTATGAGATGAAAACATCAGACCTTCTTTTGAGAAGTTTCGGTGTCGGAATACCTGGAAGCCAAGATAGTTAGCTTTTTGTTCCACGATATCCGTAATCGTCTGCCAATACACAACGGTGAGGATCATGACCAGTGCAGAAATAAGATTGTGCGCACGTTAAATCGTAGTCTGATGAGCACATCGAAAAGCATGTTGGGGGCTTCGTTGAGTTTGTCAGAGATGGCAGAAAATCGTGGTCCTCGGCCAGCTGCTGCGAGGTCACCGGTATCTCGTATGCTCAGCCGGCCTGTCCTAGCGTCGATGGACACGATCGCGACTTCGTCGGCACAGAGATGCACACGAAGAGAATGATAACCTCCTTGTGCGACATTAGCGAGAGCTTAGAGCTATGACGTCTTGTATTCACTTTCAGAACCCAGAACCACTTTGCCTTCAGGGGAGAACACTCGAACAGGACCCCGTTGAAGTTGAACCTGGTAGAATCTCAGGATTTCTTGTGTGTGCACCTCGATCACCTTTCTCAGCATCGACTCAAAGTCGATATTAGCAGACTCCTTTGGAAACGCACATCGTGAGCAACCTCATCGTGCAGGAATTCGTTTACATACCACCACAAGCTCTTTGACTGCAGCTATTGCTTCCTCAGCGTCGATATTAGCAGCTAACACGCCCTTCATTGGTTCCCATTTTGCGTCAAACTGCAGACTTTCAACATCATCAGAAGGGCGCATATCACCTAGTTTTGACTTCCGCTGAAGCTCGGCAAGCATCCGTGCTATAGGTGATCGCGCGGCCTTTTTGCCAACCTTTTCGACAATAGAAATGGTCAAAGTGCCACCATGTGGCGGTAGTTTGAGACGATTGGGCGGCGGGGCGGGGACTCCAGGTTGTGGGGATCGCCTGAGTGCTCATGAGCAACAGGAGAATGATTAATGAAACGGGAGCCCTTACATCCAATACGATACAGAAAGTGTTTTGCGTCCATCACGCATCTCAACTTTGAGGAAATCAGCCCAACCAAGGGAGCGCATCCTCTGGGCCTGTAGGAGAGCCGTCAGACGACGGCATTGTGATCATGAAGTTGTGTTTACTTGATAGCACAATATTTCAAGTTGATAGGACATGGACATCATTTCTATGCGTCTCCGTGAATGAGCATCAAACGACGAGAGACTTTTTCACTTACGAAGGAAATTGAAAAGCCTGACAAGTGGTGCATCTACCGTTCCCTCTGGAAGCTGTGGTCGCGGCGGATCTTCTGGATTGGGAGCAAATTCTGGGTTATCTGGGAGCGGAAGATAACAAGCCATCCGTAGATCAGCCTCGTCTGCAATATGTCGTCTGAGGACGCCACTGGGCTCGGAAGGGAACTCTAGGTGTACACGGCATAAACAGTGGCGTGCAGGAGTTCAAATAACAACGATACCTTGCATGCCCGTGAGGTCACCGCCCACGGTGATGAGAAACTTGACGCTAACAAAGAACCAGCCATCATGCTTCTCTGCACCTCTTAGGCAGATGGCAGTTTCGAACAACTTAGGGACTGTGAAGTGCACGCGTCCATTAGCTGAGATACATAAGTGAGTGAGGGGCATTGAGATTCTAAACTCAGAAAGATACCTATGCAATGCTGTAACATTTCAACTGGTATTATCTCCGTCATGCGGAGACGGTAGCGGATGGCGTTTTCTATGTCACTGAGGGTGCTCACAACCTCAGCATCCGACAGGGGAGTAATTGGAACGATAGATTTCTACGGAAAGACATAAGCATAATCCGAGCATACAGGAAAATTGGGAAAACCTTGATGCCAGACGGTAGCCGCTGGTATGTGCCCGTAGTAAGGACATCCAGAGAGGTGAGTAAGTCATGATTTCGTAGCCTATGGCATGGAACGCGTAAGGACAAGCGTGAGGTCGTGCAATTTTTCTGTACCTGGCGGGATCTAAGCTTTCTTTTGCGTACGTCAGACCTCTCATGACATCTTCGAATTGCTGGTTCTGATTCATGAGAAAGGCGGTGATGTTCTGAAGAAGATAATCGTGAAGCGTGAAGCCTTGATCAAAACGCGTCACTCGCCATGCATTTCTGTACAGTCTCTGCATCCCGTGCCCACTTAGTGATGGCATACAGCTTTACAACTTGCTTCTTGGTCTTCACGACCCAATCGGCGAGGGTGCGTTTTCGAGCACCATCGGACATGTTTGGAAGACTTGATGGGATTGATTCAAAGGGAAAGTGTGGAGTGAAAATGAGACACACTCACGTCTCCGCAAGTTCAGATAGCTCAGCATAGATGGCCTGGGCCACCCTAGAAAGAAGGTCGCCCAGTGGAACCTGGCCTTCAAGAACTACAGGGAGCTCATTCTCTAGCTCCTCCATAGAGGGCTCGTGGTAGCCGTTGAGGACCGCCAGTTTGTGGGCTACGGTTGGTGCAATAAGTAGTCCGTCGGATCGTCAGTGCTGTAAGCAAAGTAAGTACTGACAAGGCAGCTGTCACACAAGTGTCACGTGTGCCGTGAACATTTTTTATTCCGAGTTTTTGCCAACTTCTTTCTGTTCGTCCTCTCTCACATTCTTCTCGTTCGTTGTTGTTGAAGCTCGAAGTTTTTGCTTAGACCATGCACACGTCATCCCGTACCCTCCGTCGCGCTGCCGCAAAGGTTAAGCCTGTTCTAACCCGCGGTGTACACAAGGAGATCAAGTTCAGTAATGACGGTCGTGCTAGCATCCTCAAGGGTGTTGACGTCCTTGCTAATGCTGTCAGCGTCACCCTCGGTCCAAAAGGTCAGTATCACCTCAATAATAAGCCGAATTTGAACTAAATATATATATTCATGACTGGACAGGCCGCAACGTCATCATTGAGCAGAGCTTTGGTGGGCCAAAAATTACCAAGGGTGAGTGCTATCGTTTTCTTCTAGATCTACTCTTACCTGGGTTGCCATCAGATGGAGTAACCGTCGCCAAAAGCATTTCTCTCAAGGACAAGTTTGAGAATCTCGGCGCCCGGTAAGCTTTTCCCTCCCACTGTCAATATTCTATGTCTTACGCGCTCCCCAAACAGTCTCGTTCAGGACGTCGCACAAAAAACAAACGAGATTGCTGGTGATGGTACTACCACCGCAACCGTCCTCGCTCGTGCTATCTACGCAGAGGGTGTCAAAAATGTTGCCGCAGGATGCAATCCTATGGACCTCCGTCGCGGTGCTCAAGCAGCCGTTCAAAAAGTGGTTCAGTTTTTGGAAGCCAACACCAAAACTATTACCACCACCGCTGAGATAGCACAGGTCGCCACCATATCTGCCAACGGTGACGAGCACGTCGGTGGGTTGATTGCGCAAGCGATGGAGAGAGTTGGAAAGGAGGGTGTCATCACCGTGAAAGAGGGTCGGACAACCGAGGACGAGATTGAAGTGACAGAGGGCATGCGTTTTGACCGCGGTTATATCTCCCCGTACTTCATCACCGACGTGAAGACTCAAAAAGTCGATTTCGAAAAGCCCTTCATTCTCCTCTCTGAGAAGAAAATCTCCTTGTTGCAGGACATCCTCCCAGCCCTCGAAACTGCTGCCTCTGCTCGCAGACCACTGGTCATCATTGCAGAGGATGTGGACGGTGAAGCCCTCGCAGCTTGCATCCTAAACAAGCTCCGTGGCCAGCTCCAGGTTGTGGCCGTCAAAGCACCCGGTTTCGGTGACAACCGCAAGAGCATCCTTGGCGACCTCGCCATCCTCACCGGCGGCACAGTGTTCACAGACGAACTGGACATCAAACTCGAGCATGCAACAGCTGACCTTCTGGGCAGCACTGGTAGCATCACCATCACCAAGGAGGATACAATCGTCCTCAACGGTGCCGGCTCCAAGGATGCCATCTCTGCACGGTGCGAGCAAATCCGCGCACTCCTGAACGACCCCACCACCTCCGAGTTCGACAAGACCAAGCTCCAAGAACGGCTCGCGAAGCTCTCTGGAGGTGTCGCCGTCATCAAAGTCGGTGGATCATCTGAAGTCGAGGTTGGAGAGAAGAAAGACCGATATGACGACGCGCTTAACGCAACGCGTGCCGCTGTTGAGGAGGGTATCCTCCCAGGCGGTGGTGTCGCACTTCTCAAGGCCAGCCTTGCGCTGAAGACTGCCGCACCCGGCGAACCCACCTCATCCGATCCTGACATCATTCCAACTGCCAACTTCGACCAAGGCCTTGGCGTCAGCATCATCCGCCGCGCATTGGCACAGCCCGCACGCACAATCCTCACCAATGCGGGTGAGGAAGCAAGCGTCATCGTCGGCACGCTCATCAACTCATCCAACAACTCATTCGCGTACGGTTACGACGCGTCGAAGGGCGAGTATACCGACATGATCACACGTGGTATCGTCGACCCGCTCAAGGTCGTACGGACAGCGCTCGTGGATGCCGCAGGTGTCGCGAGCTTACTGACAACGAGTGAGTGCTGCGTTGTTGATGGCGAGGAGGAGAAACCTGCTGGTGGTATGGGCGGTGGCATGGGAGGTATGGGCGGCATGGGAATGGGCGGGTACTAAGTAAGTGCTTGAGCTGACTTCGAGCCGTACCTGTGACGCGCGGGATATATTAATTTCCATCCGCCGTCAGTCGCCTCATTTATGCTGATTTATTACACTTTGCTTTGTCGCACGCCATCACGCCCCCCTCACCATCATGCACCTCACGTATTTGTATTCCACATTATTAGTTACTTACTTGCATGGAATTGAACACCACTCAGTCACGTCTTTTGATGTTTGTGTGAATGGCATACCTCCACCAAAGGCCCATAATTTCCGCTTGTCAGATTGCTTGAGATTGGCTGGTGATGTTTTGGATTCGGTGTAACTAGACCTATTGTAACATTACGATACCGTTGTTTCGCATTAAGTATCCCTCGGATCCATGCTGCAACTTGTCTGCTTCAGGCATTTCTCGAGTACGTACCAGAATTGTTTCGGCGTGAAATCTTCATGTGGCACTGAGTCCATTAGCGTAAACTCATGGCGCACTTCACCTCATTATGTTGTACTAGTGTCATGAAAATACAACAGGTGTTTCAGGAAATACAAGGTCAACCGAATATGAGGTAGATCCGTGTACGGTGTAGCATATATACGGGTATGTAGAGTCCCTAGCGTCGAAAGTCTAATTCAGAGGAAAAAGCTACATGACAAGACACTCTTTGTCCCCTGTTGTGCGCTCCTGTGCGCGTCCAGCCTCTTCTTGTGCAAAAAGGAGCTTCTCTTCTTCTGTAAGGAGGCCCCTCTTGGCGCGGTCTGTCATAGCTTTGCGCCTGCTCTCGCGCTCCTCCTTTGCGCGTCTGTAGATAAGAATATGTAGATGTTGATACAGCGAGACATTAGATGGGTTGGTACATGGTGTGATGGGTAGGATTATTAGGCAGATGCGAAGATAGATGGAGGGATGAAAGACATTGGATCAAGGAGATTAGACGAGGTGAATTTGGTGCGGGTCATAAGTTTGGCAGATGTTATTGGTGAGGGAGGTTTGGATGCGGACGAAGGTGATACGGAGGTGGATATAAGGGGGGTGGGTAGAGCAGGTGCAGAAGAACCGCTGCTGTGTTATGAGTGGATACTGAGATGTGGAAAGTGGACGTGTACTCACCGGTCAGTCTTGGAAAATAGGTTTGGGACGGAGACGGGGATAGAAAGCTTGGAAGAGAAGGGTGCTGTTTTCGGTTTGGATGAAGGGGTGAGCTTGGATGAGGGCAGAGGTGCAGATGTGGCCGAGGATGAGCCGCGAGTGGCTGACACAGGGCTCGGTCTGATAGATGGCTTTGAGGTGGGCTTTGAGGTAGAATTGGTGTTCGGCCGGTGCAAAGTGAGCGACGGACAACTATGATCTTTTGGGAAGCGGTGGTGGGGACAGAACTCCTTGTGGCATTTCTGTGTGATATTCGTTAGTATCATTACTTGCACTGAACAGATGTTCAACTCACATCACACCCAATGGGCGCAAATAGGACCTTGCCGCACTTTCCCCTGGCACATATCTTGCTCCCACCATTTGCCTGCTGTCTACCACTAGCATTCATCACTTCACAGAAGCGGCTAATATGTCTCTCCATGCGCACGTTCGGGTCCTCGCCGGGCGGGATCGCGACGGGAACACTGCACAGAGGGCAGTTTGGCGCTACACGGTCCAGATGAGTGTGTGCGGTAGTGCAGTGCGGATGGAAGTGCTCTGCGCAGAAGGCAGGAGAGCCTGGACAGTGTGGACATTTGAATGGAAGGAAATCGAGGAGAGAGCAGTGAGGGTATGAGCAGGGCGTTCCGAGGCCGAGGAGTTGAGCTTCGTGTTCGTTGGAGAACATTGTGTGTTTAATGATGGTGGTGGTGGTCGAGAGCTTATAAAGGCTGGACGCGCGTCCACCGACGCGCAAGCACCCTCGGAGGTCACAGGGCAACTAGAACTATCTGATTGCTTATGTCACTCACTTGGCTTACAAAGAGAGAACCGGGCCAAGCTTAAGTATAATAATTTAGGCAACCTGAGCGTAATTACATAATTTCTTTGTTCCTACTTATATGCATTCTGAGTCAAATAGCAAGACCGTGTCGAGCATTTATGGACCCTGCCCTGGATGTCCTATGGGCTCAGTTCAACTTTTTGGATCCGCTCGTCCTCTGCCAGTGTTCCTTTACCAACATGGTTGGGTAGAACCTTGACGCCGTGCAAGTTGGTGCTACTAGTAGCGCTGTCCTTGGTTCCTCTATCAGTTTGTCTCTTATAAGGCGTGCAAGTTGTCCTCTTCTAACCAAGACGGTCCCACAGGTTGATTTTAATCGAACCTGAGTGTCTGAAATGTCCCAGCTTCCGTTGCCTGAACGGCGCGTCCTCTCATTACACACAACTCTAGGCTCAGACCCAGTCGAACTCAAGTGTTCCACACTGTACTACCCCGTATCCTGCGCTAAAGACGGTCTCACCCTCGTGTTCACCCATGGAATCGCTAGTCGTGAGAGCTTCCGATGTTCAGACTACATCTTGGACGCTAACCCAGAATTTGTTTCAGACAAGGAACAGTAAGGAACAGTACGACCCTACTATCGTTCGCCTGCTCTCACATGCTCAAACTCGCGCTATAATCCGAGATATATGGGTACTCGACTTCCCCAATCATGGTCAAACAGCACTTCTCAACCGTCCCGTGCTTGATGCGCGCAAGGCAGCTGGGAAGGCGATGTGCAGTACGTTTTTGCTCCTCCTTCCCACCGTGCATTACTACAGTAAGACTAACATCACCTCAAGCAACGGCAGATATCGCACTCTACCTCCAAGCCTTCCTCTCCACTCCCTCGCTCAAATCCAGCACAGTAGTAGGAGTCGCACATTCAGGGAGTTGTACGCTCTGGGTATTTGCGCTCACATCCATGCCCCCTTCTCTTACGCCCTTTGCTCTCATAATGGTCGAACCCACATTGATGTTTCCTTCTCTCACTCCCACCGACCCTCGTGCCATCCACGGAGCCGCAAACGTCCGTGGCTGCCTGGCTAAACGCGACCGCTGGACGGAAAGAGAAGCGTTGACGAGATGGTTGGTAGGTGGAAAAGGTGTTTGGAGGAAGTGGGATGAGAGGGTTTTGAGTGGTTATGTGAAGTATGGATTTGAAGAGGTGATTGAGTCGGAACTTGATGCAGGGAAGAGGAAGAGTCACGTTACGCCTACATTGAGGAAAGACGAGGAGAGCCCGTTGTATGCTTGTTTGTCGCATACGGTTGAGCCTGAGTCTCTTGGGCGGGCGTGTAGGGCGGTGGAGGAGGCTGGGAGGGGGGTTCATGTTGTTTGGGCTGAGTTTGAGGAATTTATGTGCGTTCATTTTTTCCTTTTTCTTTTCGTTCGTGGTCGAGGAGTGACGTGACGGGATGTGTGTAGATCTAAGACGGCGAGGAAAGAGATCTTGGACGCTGCAGAGCACAGGGTGGTGTCTCAGCGCACTATCAAGGGGGCAGGTCACTTGGTACGTGGGCCTCGTCTCAATTTACCTTGTCAAGTTAGTTTATGAAATATTGCTTCCCCAAATCTATCAGGTCCCTCAAGAGAAGCCCGATGCACTCGGAGAGGCACTTGTCGAGATCCTGGATGAGATCGTGCATGGTTCGGGAGACACAAAGGCGAAGATGTAGAATTGCAAGTAAGTCTTTTTCGCTACCGTTACTAGCTGGTTGAGGACGTTTTGTTGATTATACATCTATAGATAGGATCTCATCAATGTCGCTTGCATGTAAAAATTGTAAATTTACCGAAACGAAAACCGT
Organism: Suillus clintonianus; assembly: GCF_016758775.1. Taxonomy (NCBI): domain Eukaryota; kingdom Fungi; phylum Basidiomycota; class Agaricomycetes; order Boletales; family Suillaceae; genus Suillus; species Suillus clintonianus. The sequence goes on from NW_024539305.1 coordinate 155,936, forward strand.
ACGCGTTGAGAGATCAATATTTCAAGAGCGCTTCGTCACTATGTATGCGATTTACAAACTTGAGGCTCTTGGTGTAATAAATGACAGCTTAAACAAGCTATTATCTATTACACGAACGATCTCTAAGGTGACTTCTTTCATAACGAAGGTCGCTTTCCGTCGGTTCGTACGCTCACAAGGTCTCATAGCTAATCGTTAAAACGGCCAGGAAGCGCACCTACCCGCGAAGAAACAAGCTGCGGTTGGTTTCAAATCTCATCATGTGGAACCAAGATACGTTGCAGCTGATGGCTTGCTTGCTTATGGTTCATGAGCTATGCGTACAGTAACAAAGGTTTGACTATCGAGTATAGTGATCATGTACGTAAGTTTATGAGTTATTCATACAGTGACAAAGGCTTGATCATGTCCATATGGTATCGCGATAAATGTATGTATGCACAATATCAGTCACATCATATGATCCCTCGTCAGCTTCATAACACCCCTCGTCAGTCCCATAACTCGCACGCCCAAACCTTCTCCCAATCTTCAGAATTATACCAAAAGTGTATGGGTGAAAGGGACACCTTGAAACGAATCTTTTTCGATCGAATACGCTCCTCTCCAGGACCAGTCTCGGCAAACGCACGTATTTTCCAGGGAGTGAGAGTGGGATTGTGACAGTGTTTCTTCAACAAGGATGCAGGCAACGTCAGCAGCCCCACGTGAAAGTCCTTTCCCTCGGTTCTGAACTTGACGAACATGCGTATATTGAACGAGGGTGATATATGCGGGTAGACAACTGAAAAGGTTTGAAGCGTCTTGAGCGATTCCCATGGAATACACTTTATCCGCAGAGGTAGGTGGTAGTCTCGAGATACACCATTATGCATGGCTTCAAAAAAATGATCGTCAAATGTGAGCGTGTGGGATCCAGTGGTGAGGTGAGAGATTGAAGCAAGGAAAGCAGATCCTTGGGGAGTGGTTGTGAGCCGCCATAAGCTATCTGAATCACCCGATAGGGTCAGAGTGTGTGTGTTCCACGGAGGCGGGGAATGTTCATCGTTCACATTTGTGTCTGTATGGGATTTCCATGCATGTGCAAGGCATTGTGAAAGAAGATCCAGACTTGTGAAAGCGATGGCAAGTTTTGGCGCTGCGAGTAGCACCGGAGCCAGCAGGCTTATAGCAAGCTTAAGCTCCGATGCATAGACCCAGTCGTCCAAGTAATTTGGTATGAGATGGCCACCGTCGGGTCCAATCCAGATCTTGTGCACATGGGGAATGTAGTCGAAATGGAGGTGGTTTGCTTTCTCCGCATATATTTTCTGCATATGTAGAGCAAGCACGAACACTCTCACTTTTTGACAGTCCCCCAGCAATATGGTGTGCAAGAGTTCTGGAAGTACCGCCCGCCTGACAGCTCTGGAGAAATGACAGAGGGCGCGTGCATTTGAATATGGACTTTTAGAGTAATATGGAGCAGTCTGATCAAAGGTGGGTTGCACGTAATATCTGAGGATGATGAGGACAAGCTCAACTGGGAGGTCACTAAATGGAAATGTGGTAATAGGCTCCATGACGTGCGAGTAAGATGCGAAACTGGTTTGAAGGGACCCTGCCTTTAATACTTGCCTCATGAATTGTGGACCGGTCGGAGCGCAAATTGCAAGGGCCACCGGCCACAGCGCAACCAACTTTGCACTACTATAGGGGCCGCAAAGTTTCGAATGATTCCGCTTGTGCGGAGTTTACAGAAATCAATTTCAAACCCCGTCGAGCCTCAGCGCACGGTGTGCTATCATCTCGTATCTACATCGAAATTCACGATTTTGAACTACACGATGCACCTCCCCACTATGTCGAGGGATTCTCGTGTCAAGTTGACCTCCGGCAAATCGTCGTATAATCAAAACGACTTCCAAATCAACCAGGACGAGCCCCTCATTTCCTTCTTCAATCATTGTCTACCCCGCGAACCCCTCAGCGCCCAACTTCCACGCCATGACAATGAATTCGGTGCTGACAGCCTCTCCATTAATGATTCTCTCACAATTTCTTTCCGGCGCACAATCCGTGTACCAGAAACTGGTAAATCAAACAATCTTCCACCAGGACTTGGGAGCTTCCCACTTTACAATGTTTCCGAGTTCTCCCATATTTTGCCACAAGATATGGTCGAGAAAGGTGGTTTATTTCTTGCAATGTACCGTAAGTTTTGGTCAAATTTGGTCGAGGCTTTATCACACATGTGTTGCTGCTGGCTGTAGAACGGGAAGCGATGTGGTTGCAGTTCAAAAGCAACAAAAAATTCGCTATTCGGATATATATTGGTGGCGTCAATAGCATCTCTGGCGAGCCCATGATTCCGAACATGGCTACTCTGCTCAAACGACAAAATGGCGTTGCAAAAAAGCAGGACTACATCACCGTACCTGAACAGCCATGGTTAGATGGTATTGCAACTGGTCCGGGTGTAGTTAAGCAGTTTGTTGCTGTTCCCTATGGATCAGGTTATTCGATCGAGCATCAGGTAAATTTCTGAGTTTACGGAATTAGCGATATCTAAGAAAGATTCAGATCACCGGGTCAGAGACAACGGGCGGGATCCAATTCGAGGTGATACCAGCGTACAAAACCTCAGTGCGTTTTGAGGGAATGGATATCTATCGCACCCCTCACGAACTCGGACTCTCTCTCGGCTCCGAAATGACTATGACAAACCTGGAAATACCCCCACCTACAACCACTTACTGGGGCATGAGTATTTTTGTGAAGACCATCTCGGGAAAGACAATAATTATATGGACAGAAGGTTGCGATACTGTACACGGTCTCAAATCGAAGGTCCAAGACAAGGAAGGAATTCCGCCGGACCAGCAACTGCTCGTCTTTGCTGGAAAGCAACTTGAAGATGGCCGCACGCTTTTGTACTATAATATTCAAAAGGACTCGACGATTCATTTAGCCATGAGACTGAGAGGGGGTGGGGAATTGATGCCAACAATGAGTTTCGCCGCTGGCGGGATGATCAAGCAGGTCATCAATGAAGACCACAACAACCCACTTATCTGGGACGTCAAGAGGGCGAAGGTCTTCAACGTACAAGTCATGAATGCGGCCCATTTCGAACATATCACCAAGATGATGGCACCCCCAACCCCAGTAGATGTCAAAGTGTATGCCGCAGCAGGCCTTCCTTTCTTTGACATCTTCAATGAAGTGCCAACCGACATACACGGATATGACATGTTTAAGATGATCAAGACTGTTTCTACGTTGGATTGGATGTTGGGCGTGGGGACGGCTGTCACTTACGAGCCTGGCGCGCGCGTCCCTTTGCAGAAATGCGAATGCCAAAACAATATGTTGGGCTGCGTGTACGTACTATCGCAAACTTGTCGCAAAACTCATTTTCCCTCGTACGGATGAAGTGATCGCTTACCGGATTACTTTGCAGTATCCGTCCTTGCAATCACGCCGTTTGCGCGGTGTGCGCATCATACGGTTCCTGCACTCGGTGCCCAGTTTGCAAGAAATCGGTGACAAAGGTTGTGGGCATTGCTGCCCCAATGGGCGCCCCCGGCATGGAGTCAGTTCCGAAGCTTCCAGTAGTATTGTTGGATATGCATCAAGTGAATGATGGGCGGGAGGAATTCGTCAGTATTGTCCGTGGAGCGAAATGACGAACCTAAGTTGTAAGTGTTCCCTGGCGGTCGAGGACATTCGGCTGATCATACGTTCAAGGCCAGATATGGATATGATCTCACCGATGCTGCTTGATTGTAAAAATGTAACTTTTTCTGAACGAAGTGCGTATGCGTTGAGAAATTTTAGAGCGCTTCGTCGCCATGTATGTGACTTGCAAACTTGAATTCTTGGTAAGATCGATAGTGATTCTGGTAAGTATATTGTAAGGACCTGGTCCAAGGGTATCTAAGGTGACTTCTTCGAAGGCGCAGAGGAGTTAAAGTGTGGTGCTTTTGCATTCAGAATCAATGGAAATTCCAACACAGCTCATACTAGCTCATATCTGAACGTTGAACTATCGGGGGTGGATTTGATGAACAACCGCGTGCCTTGTCAGGCGCACGAGCAACACTGATGGACTGTGAACAAAGCAAACAATTTAACACCGGTTCGATTCCATGTGGGATTAATAAATTTTGGTATTTACGCTGAAGCCAGAAAAGACAGCGTGGGGCATCACGGGTCAGATGGACAGTAATAACTCACCGAGGCATGCACATCAGTAAAATACCACGGTTCTTAAATTAACTTAATGAGCTTAAATTTGCGGCCAAGTCAAAATAAGACAGTCTTTTTCAAAGACCTTCATCTTAACATAAGTTTCTTGTCTTACATTGACACATGACTTAATAGCACTTGAATTTATACAGTAAGACAAATTAAGAACTAAGTTTGCAAAGCAAATAAGATGCAATCAGAGAGTCAAGACGGATGATAAAAAATCAAATAGGAGACGGGGAGCATGGGTAAGTAGAGTGCGGAATGAAAGCATAGAAACATGTATATTACCAGCGCCAAACGACCTCACCTTCAACGGAATGCAAATAGGTCAGCGAACACGTCATCCTCGTCAGGCGCGTCACTGGTGGTAGTCCTCGAGTTCCCAATACTTTTCGCGTGCTTGGCATACTGTTGTGCCTCCGCAATAATGCTCGCAAAGGCATCGTCGGAAAGCGCCACGATGGGGCCCATGAGTTTGACGGTCATGTGCCCCCAGATAGGTTTGCTGAAAGCAAACTGCTCGCCCTTCATCAGCAAACTACAACTTTTCCCACAGAAAGCACAAGATTTGTGTTCCCACGACAGCCAATCACAGATTTCACAGTTCCGCCAAGAGTCACAGCAAAACAGTGCTACAAGGTACACATTTGTTACAATCACTCACAGATTTCACAGTTCCGCCAAGAGTCACAGAAAAATACTAGGTGCACCCAGGTATACATTTGTTACAATCACTCATAGTTCTACACGGCTCACAGGACTTTGCATTTGAAAGTCAAGGAGTTCAAGTCCGAATAGCTACTAGTAATATACCTAGTAATATCATTGAAATGTGAAGTCTATTTTATTTCGGACTATGGATGGACTTCAAACAATGCGGCAAAATCTAATTCAACACTGAAATAACAACAGCACAAAACACAATTTGTATATAGAACTGGAAGGGACAGCGAGCGCACAAGTAAGTATATGTATGCTAATACTAGTAGGACACAAGGTGAATATCTATAAATGCAAAATTGTACCAACTCTCGACCTGTCCGTGGCAAACGAATTAATCAAGCTGGATAGTGAGAACGCGATCGTTTGGGACTTCTCTCGTAGTAGCTGAGGGATTGATAAGGACGATAGTTGTCTCTCACAGATCATAAACTTACCGGTGCGCTGATCACCTTCACATTGTTTTGCAGATAAGGGACAATGAGACCAGCCATGCTGTCTGAAGGCAAGTCTCATACACCCCAGGCCCATGTCTGCATCATCTAGAGTGTTCTTTGCGGTATCCACTCGAAGCCTGAGCAAGCTTGCCAATACTTCATTTTCCCGTAGTAAACACTCCGCGAGTGCCTTCTGTGCCCGAAGTACTTCACGTTTGGCTCGTGCAAGGTCCATAACAAGGTTTGCTTCAGAATTGGCTGGTTTCTGTATAGACTGATAAAATTTAAGGCGCGTTATGAAAACGAGAAATAGACAATTGACTTTACCAAGGAAGTAATAGCTTGAAGAAGTTCGTAAGGGTCCATCCCGTGCGTCCCTGGTTTCGTGTCATCATGGTGTTGATGATGTGGATCGAGAATGTTGTCCACTAGGCCCGACGCCCTTGTTGATAATGCGCGCAGATTGATGGTCATGGTGTATTGAGTACAGTTTTCGGGAAATGCCGATATCACCCGATACTTACTGATATTATTATGATTTGTTTCTTAGTATGACTTATGTCGCATTCAAGCTGCCCCTCATGCGGCAAAGCGTTTAAAGACCATACTTCTGTTGCTCGTCATCTAAGCCAGCCTCGGTCTGGATGCAACACGTGGTTAGACGACATGATTAACTCCATTTCGCCCAGCCTGAGTGAAGATCATAACATGGACTCAGCAGATGACATCGATATTTCTAACAACGATCCGGGACTTGGAGGCGAGGAAAGTTTTCATGATTTCTATGGTGGAGGAGAAGAAGAGGATATACCTGAGGGAACTGCGGGTCATGAAGTGCGCGAAGTAACCGACTATTTTCCAGAGCCTCCTCTGGCCTATGAGGATGGCTACACATTTTTGGGGCTGTTTGATGCAGACGAAAACAGTGTATATCGGAAAACGAATCTCTACTATCCGTTTAGCAGCCGAAGAGATTGGCAAGTTGCAGCATGGCTGCTACGTTCAGGCCTGAGCATGGGCAAGATTGACTCTTTTCTATCGCTTGAAATGGTCAGTGCGTATATCTCACTTTTATTGCTTATGATTCACGTCTTTTTAGATCAAGGATTTACCCTTGTCGTTTCACTCTGCCAAAGAATTACGCGGTAGAGCTGAGATGCTCCCCAGCGGTCCGCGCTGGAAGTCTCAAGTAATTCGTACATCGCATCCTACGAAATCGCCTGTAATTCTGTACTGGCGCGACCCTATTGAATGTATCGCCAGCATCTTCAACCACCCGCTATTTCAAAATCATATCGACTTCACACCTCACAAGATTTACTCTACTGCAGAGAGGTTGTGTCGCGTATATGCTGGATGGATGTCAGGAAACGATGCATGGGACATGCAGGTGAGTAGATAGTCAGTTATTGAGGTCTGGCACTCAAATATTCTTGAAGTCGGCGATACCAAAGGGCGCAACCCTCCTCGGCACCATTCTCTCCTCCGACAAGACGAATATCAGTGCATTAACAGGGGATCGCGTGGCTCATCCGCTTCTAATTAGCCTCGCCAATATACATATGAACATACGCCTAAAATCATCAACCAACTCTTTTGTTCTCGCTGCTCTGTTACCAGTCCCCAAGTTTATTCACAAGAAGAAGCGAATGAAGGGCGTATTGGAGGATCGACTGATACATGAATGCCTCAATATCATTCTCGAACCACTCAAGCAGGCCGCTCAACGTGGTGTCATGCTGTCTGATCCTACCGGACACAGTCGGTATTGCTTCACCGCTCTCGCGAGCTATATCGCTGACACCCCCGAGGCCATGATGCTGGCAACTGTTGGTGGAAAAACGTCGCCAGTGACGATGGCGATGTATAAGCAGTTCGGGGATGCATTCCGTCATGAACCCCGGACGAAATCGACGACTCTTGCACAGCTTGCTGTTGTGCGCTCGCGCGCTGATCCCAATGATATTGAGGTGTTTTTCCGCGAGGCACAGAAGTTCCGACTGAATGGCGTCGACAAGCCATTCTGGTGGGACTACATACTAGCAGACCCCTCCCGTTTTTTGACACCAGAATCACTCCACCATCTTCATAAAGCGTTCTTTGACCACGATGCCCAATGGCTCATTAACGCTGTTGGAGATTCCGAAATCGATTTCCGATTTTCAGTGTTGCAGCCCATCACCGGTCATCGGCATTTTCACGGTGGCATCTCCAAGCTGAAACAAGTCACCGGTCGCTGTCAGCGAGACATTCAACGGTATATCATCGCTGTCAGTGCGGATGCAGCACCTGCTGGTGTCATCGCTGCTTTACGGGCGCTCATGCAGTTCCGATATCTCGTACAGTCGCCGCGCATTGACGAGGAAGATCTCGGGCGCATCTCACGTGCACTAAATGAGTTCCACGCAAACAAGGATGCAATCATTGCTGCCGGGGCTCGTCGGGGGAAGGGTAATAGAGTCATCGACAACTTTTACATCCCCAAGCTGGAGCTAATGCACAGTATCGTTCCCAGCATTCGTAACTCTGGCGTCATAGGACAGTGGTCTGCCGACATCACTGAACACGCCCACATTACAGAGATCAAAGACCCCGCCAGATCGAGCAATAACAACAATTATGACACACAAATTTGTCGATACCTCGATCGCGCCGAAAAGTGTCGTCGTTTTGAGCTCGCTACCGGCCTGTTGGATCACGAGCAGAGGGTTGAGGAAGAGGGGTTGGACTTGGATGCTGAAGAGATCGACGTTGACATCGACACACAAGATAATCCCATTGACCCAACCCGACACCCACGCCAAATTACGAATTATTTCGCGATTGCTAAGGCACTCCAGTACCGAGAAGTGGGTTCCGTTCCTGTACCACTTCGCTCCTTTGTCGACAAATCTACTGCCTTTCATCTTTCATATGACCCCTCCATTCGGAGCATCACTGTTGATGAAGTCGCTATCACATTCGGCTTACCAGATCTACGACAAGCCATAGCTGATTTCCTTCAACGTGAGGCAACTTATGGACAACGGCATGTTCATGCAATAGGTGGCCCTAGAAGGGCTGGACCTGGTGCCGTCCTCCCATTTGACAAAGTTCAAGTCTGGTTTAAAATTCGCTTGCAAGAGATGGATTTACACGACACTCACGCCATCAAACCAGCTCAGACGCTAAACTGTGCACCACCAAATGACCCGTGGATCTTGGGCCACTATGATACAGTCATTGCCGAGACCAGTGCGGGCTTCTCATGGCCCAGTAGTCGTCTTTCAGGTGCGCTTTCTGTTTTGCGTTACAATAAATCATTTAAAGCTCAACTGTTACAGGTCACACAATCGCGCAGATTAGACTCATTATGCGACCCATTGGCAAGAGTGGTTTACTATGGTCTTGGAAGGATCGGTTCCTCACATATGTTCAACGTTTTGATCTCTCAAATGATCGCGATCCAACGACACACCTTCATATACTCAAGCGAGCGAAACGCTCAAATGGAAACCGGATGGGCGACATTATTCCGTTATCTCAATTGAGGGCTCCTGTTCAACTCGTACCTCGTTTTGGCGCTACTGCTGACAAGCGTCTCACAGCGTACAACAGTTTGGAGCATGCCGCGGAGTTTTGGTTGAACGAGTTTCTGGATAAAAGCGCCTTCTTTGCGCTATCATTTGATGCAATATAAGGCCATTTTTGTAGACTAGTAAAGAAAGCGTCAAATACAATATTTTCGTACCTGTACACACAGCACTAGCACTCCCTCATGCCACTTGGTAGGCATTTTTGTTCTGGGGGCCTCGGGATGAAGTTGGCATCCTTGATGTCAGCTCCAGAGGTTCACGATGTACCGACAATGAGTAAACTGACCAGCTCGGAACTTATTCGCTTGATCTTGCAGGAATCTCCACCTGCCAACAGCGATGAGCTTGGCCATGTATTATCGTTGATCTTCAAGTCCTATAACCGCAAGGTCCCAAAAGCAAAGGATCTTCAAGTTTCGTTGAAGAAAATCCACCCCGATACCAGGGTCGAAGCATTTCAGCAAATTCAAAACGAATCAATCCTCGTACCGCTTTATGACACGCAAGCACGCCGTTGGAACTGGCCACTCCCAGAGTCACATTTAGACAAACTTCCTGGACAAAAAAGTAAGCAGGGCAGGAGAGAAGAGAAGAACGGACCATGAAGAGAGGGAAGGAGAACTAGTGGAACTACGAATGAGAAGTCGGGAGATTGGATTTTCGTCGATGACACTGGCTGCACCTGTTGCCTCTAGCCAGCCTGAGGATGACGAAATGTCCGAGTCTATGAATGCCAGCTCTGCCAGTGTCCAACACGAAAGTGACAGTGGTGGCAGAACCCCAGTACTCCAGCCATGGACAACGGAACAGATTTTTGCATCCTTTTACAATGTCCTTTCCATCGCCCTCCTCCTGCGACGGCCTGAACTCGCTCAGAAGCGCATCTTATCTCGTGTCTGGAGCGCATCAAACTCCTCACGCCCAGTACCCGGCGATGCAATGGCGCGCAAACCAGACCTCACCTTACTTGATGATATCGAGGCTAGATGGGACACAATCAAGGCCGTATGCAAGCTGACTTCGAGTGCCTACTTACCTTCAAATCCCCTTGCCAAAACTCTCGACTCCAAGGCGTATCTGCTTCTCAAACACCAACCGTGGAGACGCTTCGCACTGTTGGTCTCCATCTGCAATGGGTATCGCGAGCTTCGCATCCACCTATATGACCACTCGGGTGGTGTTGTCAGCCCTTGCATAAACATCGATCGAGAGCCAGACAAGTTCTTACAGATTTTTTCGTCCATTGTCTTCGGCAATCTCGAGTGCATCGGGTTCGACCCCACGATCAGTATATTGAAACACACACTTCACCGCACGCATCGACCCCCTGATTTCCGCCCCGCCAAACACTCACGCTCACCTGCTCCGCACCAGACTGCTACCTTAGCAATCCCAGATGCACTGATCGTGGAAAGCGAGACCACCACAATTGAAGAGATCGTGAACAAACCCCCATACACCACAGAGGATGCGGAGCGCAAACCTGCAGCCAACATCCCTCCAAGCATGGTCCCCCCCTGTAGACGAAGTCCCTGTTGATCCTCTCCGTGAACCCCTCCCAGAGCCAATCGGAAAAATACGAGTAAATGAAAACACGTACGATATACTCGATCTAATATTCTCCACGCAAGGCCTCGTTGGTCGTGGCACAACGTGCTATCTGGCCAGGAAGGACGATGAAGAGTACATAATTAAAGATCACTGGGTTCTTGGCAGTGAATCGGAGGTCCTCAACGAAATTTGTATGATGAAGAAGATGGATGGGCTCCGTGGTGTTCCTCACCTTGTTGAATATTGGCTTGTGGAGATGGAGCCTGGCGAGGTTGACGAGACGGTGAAGTATCGTCAAAAGATCACGCGCAGCTTACAGGGCACCTCCCATACGCATGTTCGCATGGTTTTGAAGCCCCGTGCGCGACCCTTGTATCAATTCCGTTCACGTTTGGAGTTCTTGACTGCGATACGGGACATCTTGAAGGGTAAGTGATTTTTGATTGTATGTACCTAACCGTTCCACTCACAATATTTTCAGTCCAGAAGTTTGCGGTAGAGCAGAGGCATATCCTTCATCGTGATTGCAGTTTGAACAACGCGATGATTGGGGATGATGATGGCGGGAAGTGATAGATTGGGAGTTTGCTGTAGATATCGTACGAGGCGATAAATACAGTGTCGGGGGCACCGTTAGTGTTTTGGTTTCTTTCCAGGATCTATATATGAATTAATACCTCATAACCTCAGGGCACAATACCGTTCATGTCGCGATCCCTTCTCTTCCAGCTTTATCTCAATACACCGGATCCGTCGGATGAGCGCATGGGTACACGAGCCTCGGGATCGAAAGCATACCCAGCCCCCATGATCACGCATGTCTACAACGACGATCTGGAGTCGATGTTTTATGTGTTCATCTGGGTCTGCATTGAGTTCAGGGGCCCTCTCGGCATGAAGCGTGTTCTCCCTACAACTCTCCCACATTCAAATCAAAAAGTGAAATGGATAACAGGAGAATGGTCCGCGTCGACGTACCAAAAGTGCGGGGACAGCAAGACTCGATTTTTTCATCAATCTGACCACTACACTATGGAACTCGCCAAACAATTCGACCCCTACTTCAAATCTCTCCTTCCACTCGCGTTAGCGTGGTATGAACTCGTTAAAAACCCCAAGTAGTTGGTCTTTGACGACGTAATCAATTTGCTGGATAAGCACATCGCTGCACTGCCCTCGGAGGACTCCCCTGAACTCCTGGTTTCCAAATGGGTAATACTCTCAGCGGCAGGTTCGTTTACTACCGCCAGTGGCAGTGATGAGGACAGTGAGTTATCTGTAGATGACACACGTCGGAAGCGAGTGGTCGATCATCGTTGGACGATGGAAGTTGTACCCAAGCCGAAGAGGAGCAAAACTGGGTAGAGTTCAAATTTACCAGTATGTACTACACTTTGATATCCGATACCGATACCGGCGCGCAAGTATATGAGTCACATGATATCCCCATTTTGTACTTTGTGTAAAATAAAGCATGCATCATTACCTCCGCTCAACGTTCAAGCTCACCATCTCTACCTGCATGCAGCGCTCGACTCATATTTCCGAAAGATGCTATATTCAGTTTCGCAAGATTCTCCCACATTACCTGCATGCGGCACTGGAGACCCGATTACGAGTCAAACTACGAGCCTTAAAACGGTGTGTATCTATCAGTGATTTTCTCGTGCTGATCGTACCACTAGTTCTACTCTTAGTGGCGTGGTCCAGTCATGTCTCCTCGTGCGAGCCAGAAGAAATCAAAGCGTAAAGCTGTAGATTCTGATGGTCAAGCAAATTCTGCAAAGAAGTCGCGTGCTGGGGCCAAGGCATCCGTGGTGTTGCAAGAGCCAATTTCTGCAGACAAACCGTCAGTTCGACGTTCTGGACGTTCTGGCGCAGGAAAAGGAGGTAGGGTTGAGCAACTCGAAAAAATCGGTGCTCTCTTGGATGCCCCGGCACGGACTACTCAGCCCAAGGGCTCCACCTCCCTTGACATCGATGTACCAACCAATCCTCTGGCACCTGAACCACCTCGTAAGGGTCGTGGTAATCGCACAAAGGCAGGTCTGTTTATGTTGGTGTTAGATATTAATATTGAACATCGACAGAAACCCCTCCACCATATACCGTCTCGGAAACAGTGGAGGATCCTGCAACTTCTAAAACAGGGGGAAAGAAAGGTACTAGTAAGGCAACAAAGAAAGACTTGGATGTATCGAATATGCATCCCGCTTTTTCTCACCGCCAATCTGGTAGCCGGTTTGGCTTTGCGCAGCCCATCGTCCCTCCTGGCACGGAACCTGACCTACAATACTCAACAATCCATATGTAGCGGCCGTGTCATATACCGTACATTGAGCCCCTGAATCATATCCCATCTCTCCCAACAAACAATGTCCGGACCTCCAAAATGTAGCCAAGCTATACCTTAACCCTTGGCAGGATAACTCCGCATCCCAGTCTCCACCGGACATACCCCTCAGCAGGATCTGCCCTGTTTCCCATATACGTCGGACGTCCTATTCTTCGGACGTCCTATTCGTCGGATCTCACTCATGTCGTCCCGCTCGTCCACTCGTCCACTCCTCCTGTATTCGTCGGACATCCTATACATCGGACCCTAAACATCGGACCTACTCAATCCTGAGCTTCGACCCAGGTCCACTTAACCCCTAAAACATCGGATCCACTTCACAGTTCATCTCCGTCCCCATTTCCCGTGATCCGCTTGACAGTTCATTTCCGGTCCTGCTCCTATTCTGTTACCCCATTTGTATAGTCCCCTTGTCCTAACCCCTATATGCCCGGATCTGTTTGACAGTTAATTCCGACTTCATTCTCGATCATACCTCCTATGCCCAGATCCATTCGATACTTCATCTCCGTCTCCGTTCTCGATTGTTCCTGTATTATTTTCCTTGCGCCTGTCAGTTTAGCCTTTCCGTATGTTCCTCTTGTTGACCCGGATCTCCGAGTATATAATACCTTGTAAACTCGTAGTAGTTTCCTGAGTTTGAATATCACCTGAGATTATCCTCATCCCTTTTCCTCGGACCCGGATCCATTTCCATGGGCCCGGGTCCACTTCCCTGTCCAACCTCTGTGTCCTGGGATTGATTCCTCGGGCTATACTCCGCCTCTCCTTCGGGTAGTCTACCTCTGTCAGTTTCTACTCTGGACATTGTCTAGTGTAGTCTTACTCTAGCTTCTGTCCCCTCGGACTTCCTGTCCTCTCGGACATCCTGTCCTCTCGGACATCCTGTCCTTCTGTCCTTTCGGACATCCTGTCCTCTCGGACTTCCTGTCCTTCTGTCCTTTCGGACGTCCTGTCCTTCTGTCCCCTCAGACTTCCTGTTTTTCCGTCCTTACACCTGTCTGCTTCTGTCCCCCACGTCGCCGGACTAAAGCCCCTATTCTCCGGGTGACTAAGCCCCTATTGTCCGGCAGACTAATCCTTTATGTCGGCCGGACTAATCCTCTTATGTCGGCCGGACTAACCCTCCTTACGTCGGCCGACGAACCCCCTTTGTGTTGGCCGGACTAATCCTCTTATGTCAGCCGGACTAACCCTATGATCGGCCGGACTAACCCTCCTTACGTCGGCCGACGAACCCCCTTTGTGTCGGCCGGACTAATCCCTTATGTCAGCCGGACTAACCCTATGATCGGCCGGACTAATCCTCTTATGTCGGCCGGACTAACCCTCCTTACGTCGGCCGACGAACCCTCCTTACGTCGGCCGGACTAACCCCCTGAACATCGGCCTGACTCTTCCTCGAAAAGCCTACCAGACTTGTCCCCTTGAAGTCCACCGGGATTCATCATCCTCCCCTCGGACTTTGTTTCTAGCCTTCGAAATTAAGGGCACATACTCGGGTAAGGG